>NC_034012.1:6158852-6376352 GCF_000346465.2 Prunus persica | reverse complement strand
GGCGTTATCCCATTTTTTTTAACACCAAGGGTGTACTCCATGAGACTACGTGCCCTTAAACACCACAACAGAATGAGGTTGCTGAACGTAAAAATGGGCAGATCCTTGCTGCTACCTATGCTCTGCTGCTTGGTGCATCAGTTCCAAAGCAGTTCTGGATGGATGTTGTTACCTATGCAGTCTATCTCTTGAATCGTCTACCTTCACGAGTTTTGAATTTCCAAACTCATATGCAGGTACTGACCCATTACATCTATGCCTCTTCTATGCTGACTCTGTCTCCAAAGTTGTTTGGTTGTGTCGTCTATGTTCACCTCCATCATAATCAGAAGAGTAAGTTGGACCCATGTGCTCTCCGCTATGTCTTTTTGGGTTTCTCTCCTTATCAGAAAGGCTACCGATGCTATCATCCTGCAACCTGACGTCTATATGTCTCTATGGATTTTATCTTTATTGAGGATGAAATGTTCTTCTTTAATACACCCAAGCATGTCCTTCAGGGGGAGATTAGTAGTGAAGGACATAACTGGCTAGATTTACAAGGGGGAGTAGTATTGGATAGTTTGATACAAAGGGAAGAACTGACCGAACCTGTTGAACCTGCTACACCGGCTGAACCTGCTACACTAGTTGAACCTGCTATTTTAACTGATGTCACTACTGTCACTGAACCGATTGCCCCTATGAAGCTTCTCTAATATTACCCAATCAAGCTCCCCTAGATATTCCTGAGGTAAGTGCTTCTATTCTTACTTCTGATAATTCTTATGTTTTACTGCCTAGACGAAACCGTGGGGTTCCACCTGATCGTTACTCACCAAAAGGCAAAGCGAGATATGCTATTGCCCATTATGTGTCTGATTACAGGTTATCTCTTGAGTGCAAAGCGTTTGTGACCAGAATGGATAATATTAAAATTCCAACCCGTGTTGATGAGGCATTTAATTATCCAAAGTGAGCTGAAGCCATGAATATTAAAATGGAGGTGTTGCAAAAAAATAATACATGAGACATTGTTGGTTTACCAAAGGGAAAGAAGCATGTAGGATGCAGATGAGTGTTTACAGTTAAATATAATGAATATGGTACTATGGAGAGGTACAAGGCAAGATTAGTAGCTAAATGGTTCACTCAGACATATGGAGTTGATTATCATGATACTTTTGCACCTGTGGCTAAGATGAATATTGTCAGAGTTTTGTTGTCCTTAGCAGTAAACTTGGATTAGACCCTGAGACAATTTGATGTAAAAAATGCATTCTTACATGGTGAACTAGAAGAAGAAGTGTACATGAGTCGTCTTCCACCAGGGTAAGGGGTTACCGGTGAAATGAGGAACGTGTGCAAATTGAAAAAGGCGCTGTACGGGTTAAAGTAGTTTCCTCGGGCATGGTTTGGCAGATTTACCACAGCCATGAAGAAGTTTGGTTACCAACAGGCCAATATTGATCATACTCTATTCATTAAACATAGGG
Organism: Prunus persica; assembly: GCF_000346465.2. Taxonomy (NCBI): domain Eukaryota; kingdom Viridiplantae; phylum Streptophyta; class Magnoliopsida; order Rosales; family Rosaceae; genus Prunus; species Prunus persica. The sequence goes on along the minus strand of NC_034012.1, from coordinate 6,374,877 downwards.
CTGGTAAGGTTACTTTGTTGATTATTTATGTTGATGATATGATTGTGACTGGTGATGATACTATAGAAATCGAAGGACTGCAGAAACATTTAGCATCTGAATTTGAGATGAAAGATTTGGGTAGTCTGAAATATTTTCTAGGAGTGGAAGTCACTCGATCTAAACATGGCTTATTTCTTTCACAAAGGAAGTATGTCATGGACCTGCTAGCAGATATTGGAATGCTTGACTGTAAACCAGCTGATACACTTATTGTTGAGAATCATAAACTTGGTGTTTATGTGGATCAGGTCCCAACTAACAGAGAAAGATACCAAAAGTTGGTTGGGAGATTGATTTATTTATCATTCACACGTCCTGATATTGCCTATGCTGTAAGCGTTGCTAGCTAATTTATGCATTCACCTAGTGAGGATCATATGGCTGATGTGATGCGTATTCTGAGTTACTTAAAGTCTGCTCCTGGCAGAGGTTTATTATTTAAGAAAAATAGTCACTTGGATCTAGAAAGTTACACTGACGCAGATTATGCAGGGAATATTACAGATAGACGTTCTACATCAAGTTACTTCACTTTTGTTGGTGGTAACCTAGTTACATGGCGTAGCAAGAAGCAAAATGTTGTGTCTCAGTCCTCTGCAGAGTCTAAGTACAGAGGGATTGCCCAAGGGGTTTGTGAAATACTGTGGTTGAGGTGGTTACTTACTGAAATTGATTTTAGACCGAATCATGCTACAAAGCTCCACTGTAATAATCAGTCTGCATTTGAAAATTGCTAACAATCCGGTGCAACATGATCGAACTAAGCATGTAGAAGTTGATCGACATTTCATTAAGGAGAAGTTGGAGCATAAGTTAATTTCTATACCTTTTGTGCCTTCTTTAGAGCAGCTTGCATATATGTTGACCCATGCCGTGTCAAAGCGCCGATTTGAAGACTCACTTGACAAGTTGGGCATTACCGATATCTATGCACCAACTTGAGGAGGAGTGTTGGCGTGAGTCAACGTTCCTATTAGGAATATAATTTGTTTCTATTAGGAATAAAATTTATATTTTATTGTAATTATCTAATTTGAGTAGAATTAGGAGATTTTGTACATATTTCCTATTTGTAACCACTTTGTATGTAGTATATATATTCTTCTTGGAGAGAAGAATAAACATATCAGTTTTAAACCCTAATTATTTTGAGTAATCCCTCTTGAAGATGGACCTTAGCTCCTCATTAGCTTCCATGCCTATTCTCCTGTTCCAAAAGAATGTATTTCAGACCATTTGTGTAAGAAGTAAAATAATGATTCCAATATGTTCTAATTACTTAAAAGTGCCCAAGTAGCTAGGATACAACTCTTAAGCAAAGGGTGAAGTACATCAATAAGTTCGCAGTAAAAATAACCTAAAACAAATGTCTTCTTTTTGTTAAAATTTTGAACAAATAGTCAAATGTTGTGAAAGTTACAGAAGAGCAAAACAGATGCTGAAACTAGGACTTCAGTATTTACCCTATTTTACAGCCCTTCTTTCCTACAAGAATCTTGCGTTGACTTAATTTTGGGAGTGATAAGATACTGTTCAATCCGAAGAGAGCCATCTCGCAACTCCTTCCAGTCCATCAACCGATGTTCAATACCGTATGGGATTTCCTAGAATAAGCAGAGATTGTCATTATTTAAGATTCTCAAATTGCTTATTTTGAGACCGTGGAGAGAATCGTTGAGCAGACAGAAATAATAGCCTCAAAGTACATACAAAAGTCGCTGAATCTTTACCTGATGGACATGTCCTAACAGCCTTTCTCGGACAACTTCTAATGATATATTCTTCATTACTTCCTCAGTCATGATGAATGGATCTTCCTCCCAAGATCTTTTGACAGCCTAAACATAAAAACCCACAGAAGAACTGAGATGTGGGATCTAGTACACAGCGTAACATTAGCTAGAAAGATAAGCAGATTCATGAAAATAAGTTAGTTTAGGTGCTTTACTCCATCAAGATAAATTTTAAAATACTTTTTCAAACCAAAACTTGAAAACAGAAGGAGGTGCACAAAGATTAGCAATCCAATTATAATTTCAATAAGCAAACCTTATTGGGTTCCCAAAAGACATAATTGCTTCTTACACTGATTAGAAGGACCAACTTATTAATAAAAACTATTCATCTACAAAAAACAGAGAGCCCAACGCATGAGGCCACCATCATTACAGGGTCCAGGATGGGTTAAATGGAACAAGAACAACCTTATCCTTGTACCCAAGGCTCACTCTCATAAATAAAAAATTATATGTTAAAAAAGAAAAAAAACTCAGACTAAAAATTATAATAGTCTTTCAAATTTCTGACCAGATATTAAGTGAGAGAAATAGCAGTGTTGTAGAATATGACATTTAGCAAACAATACATTTTAAAACAATAGACAGATGGTCAGATGTACTCTTAAGAACCATGGGTTCCAAGAAAACAATAAACCCCATCTCTCATTTTCTACAAGGAAACCTTACCTTTCATACCCAGGAAGATCTTTGAATTGCTCGGCAACTGTTAATAAATCTTTCTTCTTCCCAACTAAATCAATCTTATTCATACATAAAACTCTCTTTTGTATTGGGTGTGCTTCTGCTCCCATACGCTTGATTAATCCTATAACCCTTTGCGTCAGGTCTACACAGATGGAAATGAAAAGAACCAGGTGATCAGGGACCAAATAATATTGGAAGAGAGAGAGAGAGAGAGAGAGAGAGAGAGAGAGAGAGGTGAAAATTTGCCTAAATGGAACCTGGCTGTCATATGTATCTAGGTCTGATGCTTATGTTCATTTCATGCATTAGCGCTATCACATTTATGAACTATTATAAAACAAGCCCATATAATAGCTTGATAAGATAGTTTGTGGAGCCAAATGGTGGGAAATATTGTTCGAAGGAAAATGAAGAATAAAGCTTATGGAATATCAAATGGAATGGACCACTAACCTGGTAAGATGCCTATGGACGTCGAAAATAACTATGAGCTAGCTATATGAAGAGAGAGGGCTTCATCTTTTGAACCATGGTAAATCCGACCATGAAGAGAGAGCTTTCAAGCCACAATAAGTGAATAAATGAAGCGTAATTTCAAATCTGAACAACTTTAAGCAAATGCTGCATTGGATTTCTTTATTGAACTTTTTTCTTACTTAATTAAGAAGTGATTTTCAGATTTCTGTTTCTTCAATTTTGACTTTTACTTGTGTCATATGAAGTGAAAACTGATTTAACGAAGTATGCCATGCAAGAGCCTAGAAAACCTCAAGCGGCGGGGCGGGGAGAACCATATCTCTCTCTCTCTCTCTCTCTCTCTCTCTCTCTCTCTCTCTCTCTCTCAGACAACTATCACCACAACAAGATTAGACATGAGTGGAGCTATCTGACGCAGTAATTAATCAACTTTTGAAAGTCTACAGACAAAGAAAAACGTATTTAATTCACAAAAGCTTTGTTTTTTTACTGGTTTTTTGGGTCTCCTCTGAGAATAGTTTGAAGTCAATAATTCAATACCGAAAGGAAACCTACTCTCACTTTGATTTCCATCTAGAACATCTCTAAATGGAAATATTTTTTGAAGTACTATACCTGTTTGCTTGAAGGTAAATATTTGTATGTCTCTTCCCTAAAGAGGGTAAAGTAACAGTTAAAGCTCCATGAAATTTTGGGCAAGTCAAAGTTGCCAAAACCAAATAATGAGAAATGAAATCTTTGAAGCAACTAGAGGAGGAACTGAGGCCAAACAAGCTAGCTAGCCAAAGGAAGAAACTTTGAAAAGAAAGAAAAAGAAATCACAGAGAGAGAGAGAGAGAGGTGGTACTATAGCTACTGGGTTGCTTGAAGGGAAAACACAATTTCCAAATATGAGGAGTTCACCTTTTTCTAATATAGAAGTTTCTTGAGGGAAGAAATAAATTTCCAAATATGATTATCACTACTTTTTCCATTTTAGAAGCATGAACTCTGAGACATTAGATAATACTTAAAGATTGACAGAAACAAGACATGGTGATTGTTCTGACTTAGATTTGCTTCCCTTAACAAAACCAAACAAAAGCCAAGAGGCTTACAGAAAGCGAATATTATGACTCAAAGAAAGGAGAAAGAAAGTAGTCAGAAAGAGCAGATTACACAGCTTCTTTACACAGAAAGTGCATTATAATTATTATAATTGTAATTATAACATTATTTGAAGATCTCATCAAGTCTGAAACTTCAAGCCTGTCTTCAAAATAAAGTTTTTCGTTGTTCACGCCATGAACAACTGCAAAAACCCATCAATGAGATTGGATTGGACATATGATCTGACAAAGTCTTAGTGTCATACACCACCTGCATTAGGGTTGCATGATCCCTCTTGCACTAAGTCAAACATTAGTAATAATACCAACTTATTCAAATAGTGTTAATATAATTACTCGATTAGGTTTCCTTAAAAGTTAGGGTTATATTTCAATAATTGTTAACGTTGGAAAACCGGATAATTTGAACTTGAGATCCATTGTAACGTTGAGAAGAAAGAAATAAATTAGATCAAGAGTTTGATGGTCTTACCTTGTTGGGTTATTAAACATGGCAATATTTAGATGAGATTGTAATTTGTAGTTCACGTGTTAGTTCCGAAGTCTATGCCTTGAAATCTATAAGATGATATTTTGGACTCTAAGATCCAAAATTCATAAATCTCATCTTATTAAGTTACCTAATAAAATACTTAGTGATCTTAAATATCATCTCTTAGTCTTCCCTAATCCAAAGTCCAAAGGCTCTATACTCCTTGCCCTTCAATGACACTATACTGCCAGGAAACAAACACCAAATAGAATATATTTCTTCTTTAATGATTTTCCATCTGCTTACTGCCACATATAAATTATTCATGGTGCATGCTTGTCCGATCCCTTCATGAGGCTTCAACTCGTGGAAAGTTGAATTGGTGCATTCACGTTGAGGAGTTCGTACGTGTACAGTGTGAACAATGATCGATATTAATGCAAAGACCTCTCTACCTCTCTCTCTCTCTCTCTCTCTCTCTCTCTCTCTCTCTCTCTCTCATCTTAAAGTTGCACATATCTTAGCAACCTCGGCCTTGACAGAACAACACCAAATTGACTGATGCATCCATCAGAATCACTGCCCTCATTTCTCTCATAGGGAAAGAAATACAAAAGAAACCAATATGCAACAAAGAGAGAGAAATATCAGAACAAGAGAGGAGAGACCAAGTCACCTTTCCTATATATACACACATAATAAACTTGTCCACCGTAACCAAAACAAACCAAAGACCCATTAATTATTTTGAGTGTTAAAGATTTCCTCTTTACTTTTGCAATAGTGATCGCTTTTTCTTCTATATATGAGTGACCTTTTAGCACTTTCTCCTATCCTTCAACCCCTTCTCTCCAATCCCATGAAAGTTAACAACAAACCATCCAATTCATCAGGTGACATTTATCAGCCCAAACCTTTCTTGTTCTCCCAATTGAAATCGATCCCTTCTTAAAATAAAAACCCACCTGAGATTTTCCATCTTTATGTTCACATCATCCTGAACTTTCTCCAAACATAACCATACCAACCTTCCTCTCTTGGTGAACCAAAAACGAATTTCCACTTTTCTACATTTGAAAAAAGCAAGCATGCACGTAAGCCTTTATTTCCACAATTAGCTCACGCTTCAACTCCCTCCATTTCTTCGTTTCAACTCCACTGAATAAGTACTACAATCTAGGCCAAATTTACTTGCAAGCTCGTCATCATACACAAAAAGATGGAAGCTTTTCATCCTACTATCACCTTTCCCTTCTCCTACACCTTCAATACTACTAGTAGTGGACATGGTGGCATTGCTGAAAATATCAACACATCCAGTCCTAGTCCATGGATGGATAGTAGGATATGGAGTAAGCTCCCACACCGGCTGCTCGACCATGTCATCGCCTTTCTTCCACCACCGGCCTTTTTTCGAGCTCGATGTGTGTGCAAGAGATGGTATGCTCTGTTGTTCTCCAACACCTTTCTTGAATTGTACCTCCAAGTATCTCCGCGCCGTCATTGGTTCCTCTTCTTCAAGCACAAACGCCTCAAGAGCAGCTACATATACAGGAACAACAATATTGGAGGAAGCCATGGTGACAACAACAGGGCTGGTACTGATTGTGAAGGGTATCTTTTTGATCCTTATGAACTTGCATGGTACCGCCTTTCCTTTGCTCTGCTTCCCTCCGGGTTCTCCCCTGCTTCTTCGTCAGGTGGTTTAATCTGTTGGGTTTCTGATGAGGCTGGTCCGAAGACTCTCATTCTGTGTAACCCAATTGTTGGTTCTCTGACTCAATTGCCTCCAACTCTAAGATCAAGGCTCTTCCCTTCCATAGGCTTAAGTGTTAGCCCTTCATCCATTGATGTCACTGTTGCTGGAGATGACTTGATTTCTCCATATGCTGTGAAAAACTTGACTGCAGAGAGCTTTCATATTGATGGAGGTGGGTTCTTTTCATTATGGGGCACCAATTCTTCTCTACCGAAGGTCTGCAATTTTGAATCAGGTCAAATGGTTCATGTTCAGGGAAAATTCTACTGCATGAACTATAGCCCTTGCAGTGTGTTGGCTTATGATGTGGCAGCAAATAACTGGTGGGAGATTAAGGCTCCCATGAGAAGGCATCTGAGGTCTCCAAGCTTGGTGGAGAGCAAGGGAAAGCTGCTGCTGGTTTCTGCAGTTGATAAGAGTAACCTCAATGTGCCAAAAAGCCTGAGGCTTTGGGGCTTGCAGGCTTGTGGAACAACATGGATTGAGATGGAAAGAATGCCACAACAGCTTTATGTTCAATTTGCAGAGCTGGAAAATGGAAATGGGTTTCATTGTGTTGTCCATGGAGAGTTCCTTATCATAATGATCCCAGGTTCTGACAAGGCTTTGCTGTTTGATATGTGCAGGAAAAGGTGGCAATGGATCCCTCCATGCCCTTATGTTCATGCTGGGATAGATGGTGATTTGCATGGTTTTGCTTATGAGCCCCAACTTGCCACACCAGTCACAGGGCTTCTTGATCAGTTGACTACAATTCCATTTCAGCCTTTCACTGGTTAGGAGATTTCGTTTTGGCATGTGATGTGGGTGTTTAGCAGTAGGAGAAGCAGTGGTTGTGATGATAGGGAAATAGTTGGTTAGTCCAGTTTAGTCAGGAGCTACTTGTCAGAACTTTTAAATGATATGTGATGTCGTTTGTCAATCTCTTCTCTCTGGTCTGGTGTATCACATGAGGAGATAGTTCGCATGCATGACTAATATAATAATATTCCCTGGAATAAACTACAAGACTGGAGCATATGTAGGTTAAATCAGTTAGTGTAGTGTTTGCCTGCCAAGTTGTGGAAGAAGTTCTAAGTTTAAATTTTCCTTTCCCCATTGTATTTGCCTCGCTAGACTTTTATTCCGAGCCTTGAGTACAAATTCTAATGGTTATCTTAAATATCTGAGTTTAGACACCAAATCATACAAGAGAGAAACCTTGAATTTGTATTACACGGCTCAAATTAAAAAGTGAAGCAATGCCAAGACAGAGAATCCATTTCGATACTTACCAAGGGCGTAAAACATTTGAATCAATTCGCATCTTAACACAGGTGGAATTTACAGTGACACAAGCAAAGTCACATTCATAAATGACTTCTGAACAATCAGAGATATGGGTCCTTTTAACAGTATACTAAAGGACGTATAGATTCAAATAAAAATCAAATGAAACAACCCTGCTTAAGCGTTCATATGTTGCTACACATTAACACATCTTTAGGGGGAAAAACAAAAGATTAGTATAAAGAGAAAAGAATTCCATATCAAGACACTGTATATTCTCAAAGATTCCGGACATTAGTGTTTGCATGCCAAGTTGGGGTCTTCGAATTATTTGTCAGCCGCTTCAATCCCCAAACTAAAGCTGATAAATTTCGGCCATTGAAAGCTCAGCACTAGATGGATGGCCTTCATAAATTTGATGAGTCGAGGAGAATAGAGTACAGATAGGCCTGATAAGCTTCCTTATGTACATTTCAAAATAGTGTGGGTGAAATGTTGCAATTTTTGACATTCAACTCTCTATTCACTAAACATGTTGCAAGTCCAACCTTACAAATAAGGTGCACTTCCATCTTGTGATGGATCATAGCTCGTCACTACCTTCGTTTTCAAGACAGTATGGCGTGAAAAGGTGCCCTTCTTGGCATTCAACTCAACTTTCTAATGTGTCATTTAAGTCTAACCTGGAGAATGAGGTGGACATCCCTCTTGAAGATGGACCTTAGCTCCTCATTAGCTTCCATGCCAATTCTCCTGTTTCAAAAGAATGTATTTCAGACCAATTTGTGTAAGAAGTAAAATAATGATTCCAATATGTTCTAATTACTTAAAGTGCCCAAGTAGCTAGGATACAACTCTTAAGCAAAGGGTGAAGTACATCAATAAGTTCGCAGTAAAAATAACCTAAAACAAATATCTTCTTTTTGTTAAAATTTTGAACAAATAGTCAAATGTTGTGAAAGTTACAGGAGCAAAACAAATGCTGAAATTAGGACTTCAGTATTTACCCTATTTTACAGCCCTTCTTTCCTACAAGAATCTTGCGTTGACTTAATTTGGGAGTGATAAGATGCTGTTCAATCCGAAGAGAGCCATCTCGCAACTCCTTCCAGTCCATCAACCGATGTTCAATACCGTATGGGATTTCCTAGAATAAGCAGAGATTGTCATTATTTAAGATTCTCAAATTGCTTATTTTGAGACCGTGAAGAGAATCGTTGAGCAGACAGAAATGATAGCCTCAAAGTACATACAAAAGTCGCTGAATCTCTACCTGATGGACATGGTCTAACAGCCTTTCTCGGACAACTTCTAATGATATATTCTTCATTACTTCCTCAGTCATGACGAATGGATCTTCCTCCCAAGATCTTTTGACAGCCTAAACATAAAAACCCACAGAAGAAATGAGATGTGGGATCTAGTACACAGCGTAACATTAGCTAGAAAGATAAGCAGATTCATGAAAATAAGTTAGTTTAGGTGCTTTACTAGATCAAGATAAATTTTAAAATACTTTTTCAAACCAAAACTTGAAAACAGAAGGAGGTGCACAAAGATTAGCAATCCAATTATAATTTCAATAAGCAAACCTTATTGGGTTCCCAAAAGACATAATTGCTTCTTACACTCATTAGAAGGACCAACTTATTAATAAAAACTATTCATCTACAAAAAAAGAGAGCCCAACGCATGAGGCCACCGTCATTATGGGGTACAGGATGGGTTAAATGGAACAAGAACATCCTTATCCTTGTACCCAAGGCTCACTCTCATAAATAAAAAATTATATGTTAAAATCTATTTAAAAAAGAAAAAAAACTCAGACTAAAAATTATAATAGTCTTTCAAATTTCTGACCAGATATTAAGTGAGAGAAAGAGCAGCGTTGTAGAATATGACATTTAGCAAACAATACATTTTAAAAAGCCTATTGTAATAGAATTCTTTTTGATGTTCCATAGGATATTATGGCAATGAAGGCATTACTAAAAAGTACACATGCCTGATCCATCAAGTATTGATTAAGATCTTTCACTCCAGATCCCTTTAGACCCGAAATCATGAAATGCCTACAAGATTAAAGCAATAAACAGATGGTCAGATGTACTCTTAAGAACCATGGGTTCCAAGAAAACAACAAACACCATCTCTCATTTGCTACAAGGAAACCTTACCTTTCAAACCCAGGAAGATCTTTGAATTGCTCGGCAACTGTTAATAAATCTTTCTTCTTCTCAACTAAATCAATCTTATTCATACATAAAACTCTCTTTTGTATTGGGTGTGCTTCTGCTCCCATACGCTTGATTAATCCTATAACCCTTGCATCAGGTCTACATAGATGGAAATGAAAAGAACCAGGTGATCAGGGACCAAATAATATTGGAAAAGAGAGAGAGAGAGAGAGAGAGAGAGAGAGAGAGAGAGAGGTGAAAATTTGACCAGCTGCCATATGTCTCTAGGTCTGATGCTTATGTGTGTGTGTGTGTGTGTGTGTGTGTGTGTGTGTGTGTGAGAGAGAGAGAGAGAGAGAGAGAGAGAGAGAGAGGTGAAAATTTGCCTACATGGAACCTGGCTGTCATATGTATCTAGGTCTGATGCTTATGTTCATTTCATGCATTAGCGCTATCACACTTATGAACTATAATAAAACAAGCCCATATAATAGCTTGATAAGATAGGTTGTGGAGCCAAATGGTGGGAAATATTGTTCGAAGGAATATGAAGAATAAAGCTTACGGAATATCAAATGGAATGGACCACTAACCTGGTAAGATGCCTATGGACGTCGAAAATAACTATGAGCACATCATATAAATTAACTGAGCTCCAAGCACTTTCTACACGAACCTTGAAATCCTTGTAAGGGCATCCTCTGTTACTTAATGTAATTCCTGGAGTATCAAAGAAACACTGCATACGCATAATAGATGAAGGCAGTCAATCAAATGGCCCAAAATGTGGAAAAACAACCATAAGACATTTCATGAGCTTCAATGTATGTGCTCTTCCATCAGTGAGGAAAAAGGAAAAGCATGACTACACGTTTTGAGGCACTAAGAAGAAAATTAATTGAATGTATTTTTTACAAGAGAGGTTGTTATTGCTGATGAGGATACTATTCAGATCATCACGCTAGTAATATAAATGACAAACTGTGATGCATTTTAAAAGACTATAAAGGTTATTTAAACAAGATGCATGACATAAGAATTTATATTGCATGCTTCCATGCTAGATTTTATGATTAAATATTTACAGTACCTTCATTACAAAGCTGGAAAAATAGTTGGGCATTGATAGGGATAGATAAGATGTTCTGATATTTACATGATTTACAGTCTAAAAACTATAATGTCACTGGTTTTATCTCAAAAGATGGGGTATCTATCAAAACTTTAATCAACACAAAAAATTTAAAAACAAGTAACCTTGACAAATCAAATAGTCAAAAGAGAAATGTGCTTTAGAAAAGAGGAAAAAAAAAAAAACAATAGAATAACAAGTACAAGATAAGTTATTTATTCCACGAGAATAATGTATCACAAAAATCTCATCATAAGACGGAAATAAGTGTCACAAGCTCATCAGGTTGTCTTTTTTATGTAATAATGTCATAATTGAACTGGGATAATGAAATCAATAGCATAGAGTAATTCAATTGATGGTGAGTAACTTTCATAACACATTAGGGCATAAAGTAACATTCACCAGAAAATTTTCCTACAGAAGCAGGTCGATTATTAACTAAAAACAAGATACATACAATTTGTGTGTCTCCTTTTGTCATCACTCCCAATACTTCATGGGTAGTGGTGTTCGTCTTCCGTGACACAGCAGCAACCTTAGTCCCAACCTGTAAAAAATGCAGAGGACGTCATCAGAACGGTTCTGGTTACAATAAATCCAGTAAAGGTATAAAATGATGTTAGATCCATGTTCTAATAAACTTAATTCAAGATAGTACCGCAAATCATTTTATATCCAACAGAGTACATCAAAGAATCAAGGTTAAGAACAAAGGATAATCTCCCAAGCTTATATGTATATCCCAGATGGGAGTCTAAAAAGATTTTTCATTTGTTTCTCTCCGAAATATAACATTTTGGATTTAAGAGAAATGTTATGCACAGGACAGGTTCAGACTCAATACTGGTGTTTGATACTCACTTAAGACTCCTAAGAAGAACTCACCTTTGTTTAGCTGGAAACGAGTTCAGAGCCACTGACATGTTAAGCCTTCTGTCAAGAAGCTCAAACATGCTTTAACCTTAGCAACTATTTTGATATCTTAACAACCGAAGTCCAGTAATCATGGGAAAATTAGGCAGAATACGATACCCGTGTTGTTCATCTAATGCCATGCAATATACACAACACAACAGAGCAACATAGAAGAACGAATGTTATCTGCCCATAAAATATAAACTATGACCAATTAGGCAAATGAAATAATGCATAACGCCAAAATTACCAAAAGTCTCCAACACTTCATTATACTCATGCTACAGAACTTGTGTATACCCTACTGAAATTCCCATAACCAAATCATCAAGAAACTGTTAATCAAATTAAAGACTACTTAATACCAAAACCAAAAAACAGCTTCAGAACAAAAACTACGAAAGCCAATTAACCGCAGTACCTTCATCGCTCAATACAATCATTTAATAATTCATCAAGAACACCATTAGATTAAACACCTTTAAACGATAAGGGCAAAGAACAAACCATATAATTCGTCAGTGCAGACTTTCCGGCATTCGGGGCACCTATTATCCCAACCGACAACGCCTTCTGGTCCTCCTCCTTGACCACTTCCTCCTCATCCTCCTCATCCTCATCGTCTGATGGCAAACATACCGCCGCTTCAAGAAGCTTCTTCGCGAGCGAGCTGTTCTTAAATATCAAATCATCAGGTTTTTTCTTTTGGGCAATCAATTCATCAGCTTTTGATCTGTATTTGGTGTTCCAAGTGGGCTTCTGAGGGATTTTCGGCTTAGAATCTGAACTAATGGTTGGTATGTCGTAATGGGTACTGTCAAAGACTGAGTCTGAACCATTTTCAGAGTCCGAGAGGGATGGGGTGTGGCTGGAATCGTCTTCTTGAGGTTGAGCTGCGTAGAACCTGTGAAAGAAGGTTGGGTTTAATGGGGTTTTTCTGGGTTTCGAAGAGAGAGTTCTCAGAGCTCTCAAAGCTTTCATTCTCAGCTGCTAGATACGAAGCATGAAGAGAAAGAGAGACGTCCGGGTGGGCACTTGGGGTTTTAGGGGTTTAGAATGTTGGCTTGACTTATGTAAAATTTACTCTTTCCTTACGCTATTATAAATAGTATTATTATCACAAAACATCCCTAAGGTTTATGAAACTCTCAGATTGCATCTTTAATGTTTTTTTGTATCATTCGTGGTCCTCAAGGTTAGTATGTGTGATCACAAATGGTCCCTCCCGTTAAGTTCTATCAAAAACTCTGTTAGTTTGTTGATATGACATATATATATATATATATATATATATATATATAGTCCTGATTTCTTGGACTACATGAGTCCAAGAGATTTGTGGTCACTCACCGTTGGATGTAAATTCAACGGTTCACTCACTCTTGCACTCCTTTTAAGAAACCTTTTTAAACCATTGAATTAATATCCAACGGTGGGTGACCACAATCTCTTGGACTCCTGTGGTCCAAGAGATCGGGACTGTATATATATATATATATATCACAAAACATCCTTGAGGTTCATGCACCTATCACAAATGGTCCATAAGAATTTTTTTAAAATTTTTTAATGATTTTTTCATTTAAAATCCTTTTATAAATGGTTTTTTCGTTTATAAATAATTTTAAAAATAAAACCAAAACTTTATGAATTTTTAATTAAAAAATTAAAAAATTTCGCAAGGACCATTTGTGATGGGCGTGCATGAACCTCAGGGATGTTTTGTCATATATATATGACACGTCAGCAAACTAACAAAGTTTTTTACGGAACCTAACGGCAGGAACCTTTTGTGATCGCACATACTAATCTTGAGGACCACGAGTGACAAAAAAAAAACATTAATGATGCAATTTGATAGTTTCGTAAACCTTAGGGACGTTTTGTGATAATAAGCCTTATAAATATGACCTCTTACAAGAAGAGGAATATATGTAAAATTCCCACAAACAAATATTCTTATATTAGATTTCATATTTTAGCATGGTATTAGAGGGTTTGGGAATTGCTGACTCTAGTTTCAAACCCTTGTCATCGCTATGGGGGTTGAGGATTTTTTCAACCCTCATGGAGGTAACCCCACCGATTCCTTCTCTTATTCTTAACCAATCATAGCTGAATTGAGTGCCCATGTGGCCAAGCTCCTACAGATGCAGACTTCGATCTCGAACCTGATCCTAAATCAAGATCCTATTTTGATAACCCTGAACCCCATCCTGAATCAGGATCCTATTTTGACGATCCTAACCCCAACTCCGAATTTGTCTCTGATTCAGACCCAGATCCCAACTTTGACTCCGACTTCGACCTCAACTCAGGCTCAAATCCTGATCCGGATTCCTACAAAACTTATATCTTATGCATCTTCCACTGCACAGATTATGATTTCCCGACTAACAACCCCGACACATTGACTAGATTGAGCATATTGTGGTAATCCATGACACACTCGTGTGACTTGTTTTAAATTGCATGACTACCCCGAATGGTAGGCTACTCTCAAAGATAGAACACAATGCGATACGACTAATAATGGTACTGATTATTGATTCCATACTTCGAATAAGAGTGATTCCACGAGTTAGATAATTGATTTTGGTGCAATTGATCATATGGCGTATGATCTTGATGATTTTTTGAATACTACACAACCCCTACAAACTTGTATTGCTAACGCCAATGGAGTTACTTATCCTGTGACATGGGCTGACATTGTTGCACTCTCATCCTCTTTCACTATCTAATACTTTACTTGTTCCATCTTTATCTAATAAATTGATGTCCATTAGTCAGCTTATTGAATAATTGAATTGATGTGTACTTATTTACCTGAGTTTTTGTTTGCTTCAGGATATTCACACTAAAGAGATTCTTGGTCGTGGTACTAAGAGAGAGATGGCTACATTATATAGATGAATTCAGTCTTGACATGGCTAACGCTATGACGCATTCCTCTGACAGCAAACAAAAGCAAATCTGAATGTGGCACCGTTGATTATGACATCTGTCTTTTAGTTATATGAAGCATTTTATACCATATTTATTATCAAGTTTCAAGGACTCCAACTTCACATGTGACACTTGTATTTTGGCTAAGAGTCATTATGTGCCTTATCCGTTGAGTACGAACAAGTGTACTACTCCATTTACGTTAGTTCACTCTTATATTTGAGGACTTTCACCTATCACTGCTTCTTCTGGTGTTCGATGGTTTGTCACATTCGTAGATGATTGTACACGAATGACATAGCTTTATTTGCTGAAGAACAAAAACAAAGTGTTTTTCGGTTTTCAGTTACTCCACAAACAGATGAAAGCTCAGTTCAATGCTCAAATACAGATTCTTCTCTCAGACAATGGTGGAGAATTTGTCAATCATAACTTTCAGGCTTACTTCCAACAACATGAAATTATCTAAGATATGACTTCTCCTCAAACACCACAACAAAATGGTGTTGCTAAACGAAAGAATCAACATCTTTTTGAAATCGCCTGAGCACTTCTGATTGGTGTTCATGTTCCTCGCCATTACTGGGATGATGTTATTGGCACCGCTATTCACCTGATCAACCGCATACCTTCTAGTGTATTGACCTTTAAAACTCCCTTACAAGTGCTTGCACAACACGGGCCTTTGCCTTTTTGATTTAGTACTTACGCCCCGAATCTTTAGATGGGTGACATTCGTTCATCTCCACAAAACCAGCTTAGCAAACTTGATCCTTGTGCGCTTTGTTGTGTTTTTGTCATCAGAAAGGCTACCGTTGTTATCAGCCTTCTACCAAACATACTTATGTCACTTTGAATATGAATTCTAGAATATGAGATGTTCTTTCATTACCCATCATCCAATTCTACGCTGTACGGGGAGATATGAAGTCAAGAGCAGAATTGGAGCAACTTGAAAAACGAAGAAATTTGCTTCTGTACAGAAACGATTGATCGTCCAAACCTGATGATCGATCGTCTCGAGTTTGGAGCACAATATTACTCTCTGCCAAAAAGTGATTAATTGCCCATTCACAATGATTAATCGCTAGACTCTCCTAACACCTGCGAACATGTTTCAGATCAGAGTCTCACACCTACAAACAATACAAAACAACAAGATGAAGACCCCCCTCTAACTCAACAGTACCAACAGACCAATCTCCTGAGAATATCCCTGACGTAACTACTCCTACTACACTTGTGAATTTAGAGAATAAATCTATTGGATACCAATTACCTTTCAGGCAGAATTGTGGGAAGCCACCAAACTGTTATTCACATGATATTGGCAAGACATTAAAGTACCCAATTGCGAATCATGTATCCAATAGGAAACTGTCTGAACTATACAAGGCCTTTATGCATCAGTTGTCTGTTATTCATATCCCAACTAAGGTTGCTGAAGCATTAAAATATCCTAAGTGGATTCAAGCTATAAGGGAAGAGATGAAAGCTCTTGAGAAAAATCAGACTTGGACACTGGAAACTTTACCACAAGGAAAAAAGACTATCGAATGTAAATGGATGTTTAACATAAAACACAACGTTGATGGATTTATCGAGCGATACAAGGCAAGACTTGTGGCGAAATGGTACACACAGACTTATGGTGTAAATTATGAAGAAACCTTTGCACCAGTTGTAAAATTGAACATAGTCAGAATGTTACTGTCCCTCGCAATTAATTTGGACTGGCCACCACACCAGTTTGATTTTAAAAATGTTTTCCTACATGGACAACTCACGGAAGATGTGTATATGGACATTCCTTCTAGATATAATACTACTCAGACTGGAACAATATGTAAATTTTGAAAGGCGTTGTATGGACTGAAACAGTCACCACATGCATGGTTTAGGCTGTTCACCATGGCAATGAAGAACAATGGTTTCCAACAGAGTAACACAGATCATACTCTGTTCTTGAAATATCAGAATGATAAGAAAATAGCTTTAATAATTTATGTTGACGACATGATTATTACTGGGAATGATAAACATGAAATATTTCAACTACAAGACTATTTGGCTATTGAATTTGAGATGAAGAATTTAGGTGGACTCAAATATTTCTTGGGGATTGAGGTTGCCTGATCACAACAAGGCATATTTTTCTTTCAAAGAAAATACGTCTTGGACTTGTTGATAGACACATGAATGCTAGATTGCAAACATGTAGACACTCCTATTGTTCAAAATCATAATCTTGGAGAATACCCGAATCAAGTTCCACTTAACAAAGAAAGATACCAAAGATTAGTGGGAAGATTGATCTACTTTTCTCATACTCGGCCTGACATTGCTTATGCGGTGAGCGTCGTCAGTCAATTTATGCATTCTCCTAGTGAAGACCACACGAATGCAGTTATTTGAATACTTAGATATTTGAAGTTTGCACCCAGAAAAGAACTTATATTCTCAAAACATGGTCATCTGAATATTGATGGTTACACAGATGCAGATCAGGCAAGAAGTATAACAGATAGGAAATCCACATCCTGTTACTTCACATTCGTGGGAGGTAATTTGGTTATATGGAGAAGCAAGAAACAGAAGGTTGTTGCATTATCCGATGCAGAAGCCAAGTTCAGAGGAATGACCAAAGGAATTTGCGAACTCATTTGGTTAAAGAGGTTTCTTACTGAACTTGGGTATATACCTACATTTGTAATGAATCTCTTTTGTGACAACAAGGCTGCAATAGCTATTGCACGGAATCCAGTCCAACATAATCGCACTAAATATGTTGAGGTAGATCGACACTATATCAAACAGAAAGCTCAAATTGGCATATATTTTGACAAAGACAATTTCTAGTAGAGCATTCCACAATTCACTCGACCAGTTGGGCATTGGTGACATCTATGCACCAACGTGAGGAGGAGTGTTGGCGTGACTTGTGGATCATTGACTTTCTTTCCTTACACACCAATGATTCCCATTATAATTATATTTGATTTACTTTAATTCATGATTTTCTACTGTGAATAGAAATATGAATTTATTATTTACTTGGCCACAAAGGCTCCGTTGTATTATAAATATGACCTACTACAAGGAGAAGAATATATAGAAAATTCCCACTAACAAATATTATCATATTAGGTTTCATATTTTAGCATAGCTATCTGCTCTCTATATCGTGTTTTATGAATACACGAAGAAGTTTTTTTTCCCCATTTTATTTATATTAAAAAAAAATTCTATTTTTTGGCGTCCAGAATAGGAAATGGTCTTCTTATTTTATTTTTTATTTTCCTTCTTTTCTTATTTTCTTTCGTACTTTTGCTATTGCTAGCACCATGTAAATGCATTTTCAATATATTAATAATTAGTTTTCTCTTAGGTATAAAAACTTTTGACAATGTGACATTCTAACCTACTCTAATTTATTTATGTGAAGGAGAGACTCAAACTTGAGGGAAAGGAAATTGACACTATTTTGATTAACTAACCTAACTCGCATGTGTGATTATCTGAAGGAAAAAAAAAAAAAAAAACTTAATTTACATGTACAAAATTAAACTATGATAAGACGAGCAACACATGAGTACTAGTGCTACTACCCAAGAATGGAAGGACATAGAGTTAGTGCGCCTTATGCAAAACAAATTCAACAAAAAGAGTATTTGAAACAAAGTTTCAAATGAAGAATAGGATCTAATTTGAGGCATTAGCTTGAGCACTAATCTTATGATTAGAACCGTCTATATATGTTAAATTTTTTCTAAGCTTTGTCGAAGATCGATTAAACTGACCATAGAGAACCTTTGTACACAACCAATGTGTTATTATTTTGATGGGATTGGTGGCCATAGCTAGAATATTTATATAAAGTACTACTTGAATGATGAAAAATATATGAATATGACGATTATACCTCCACGTGATGTTGGTAATTTACATATCATAATATGGTTGAACAAAGGAGGTGTAATATTCATATACAAAATACGTCATCACATTGATCGACTGCAACACAACACCATGCAAAAGCAAATTTCTGCAAATTGTAGCTCTGGGATTCGTAGATGTAGTTGCTCCAAAGTGCTCGTAAAAGAAAACAGTCCTAAAGCTCGACCGTAATTGGAGAGTGCATGTGGATTCAAGCCATTCTCATTTTTATGTTTTTTTTTAAAAAAAATTTAAATTTATCACTTGGGGACTAATTTGTCACAATAAGCAACATAACAGCACCATCATCAATAAACAACAATCCAGTTACTATTCACATTTGAAATATAAAACTAGAATACTATTGAATCACGGGGGAAATGAAATGAAATCCTTCAAATGAACATATCCTAAAAGGTTTACATCAAAATCTATGGGAGCAAGCAAAAGGGAAAATGGAAAAAAGAATATCATAACTTAAAATAATTTTCCCTTCCACCTCACATTCTTGCAAAGAATACAACACAAAGGTATGACTGGTTTTACTTGCAAGACAAACCAAAGAACCCGCCTTGCTCATCAAATAAACCATCAGCATGACATTCCAAGGTCCATACACCAGCATGACATTCCAACTGTGCATACAATGACATTGGCCCATCGCTGCTATTTGATCTAAAATGCCATCCGGCCAGCGAGCCGGCTCTCCAAAATCCTTCTGTCTATGGCTGCATCAATTGAACTCATCTGAAAAATAAAACAGCAATAAGATAATCAGAGAGGAACCGGGGGCATCATTCACTTGGTCAAGCAAGATAAGTAAATTGGTCCTATCCAAAGATACCAAACTTTGTGAAAGAAGCTGACCTGTGCCAAGTCTGGTTTCACTGTTCAATAATAAAGTAATGTTGCTACAATTAAACAAAAATCTGTTGGGCTTGATCTTGTTTCACTCAAAACCCCAAGCCCCAAAAAAGAAAGCATAGGGAGAGTGAATAACAACAGATAAATCCAAATTTTAAAAGAACAAATACATAGATTCCGTACTTAACTGAGTACGATGCTAGGTAGAAGAATCCTTGAGCCCATTGCAGCAAGCTTGTCAAAATTGTAATTACTAACTAACAGCAAAAATAATGTAAATACCTACTTGAACCTTTTGATGCAGTTGCGTGGAAACCCGAGAAATGGCAGTTTAAACAAAACAGCATGCCCATCAACCAAGGGTTGGAAAGCAGAAAGATGGAGGACTAAAAGGTTCACATGTTCTTTGCTAAAATTTTCTTTTCAAAAGAAAAAAGTTCAAATTCATACAGTATATGCCTCTCTAAACAGGAAAAATTGGTAAACAAGCCAATCTGATAAGCCTACCTCCTTTTCATAAATAATAATAAATAAATTAAAAAACATAAAGCCTACCTATCTGGTTAGAGCAATCCAACTCCGTAAATTAAAGAGGTAGTATGACTTACCTGGCTAGTTTCATCATGCACCTGATACTTCACTAAGGACATTCTTCTTTCCTCCTGCAAGTAAGTCAACTGAACCAATTAGCCACAACACTAGCAAAAAGGAAACCTAATTAGCATTTTGTAAACTAGAAATGACTTACCATGGACATAGCCTCATCATCCCAAACCAGATACACCTCATTAGCTGCTGGCTGAGGAGCAGGAGCTTTGTTTGCAATTACAGGCGGTGGTCCAATTGATGGACCACCAGTATTTGGACCAGATGCATAAGAGTGTGAATTAATTAAGGTCCCACCTGTAGCAATTAAATGCAAGGGAGATATCAGGTTCACAAGCCTTGCACACATGAAATCAACAATCCAAAGGCATCGACTAGGACAGAAGAGCTATATTTTTAGCAATGTGGGCAGGCTTCATTATTGTAAAGGGCAAACACATAAGGCTTATCATACCAGAACAACTAGTAGCTTAGTTGGTCAAGAAATAAAAACAATTATCAGGATCAATTGGGTGCATAAAAGGAAGATAATAAACTGCCTTTGTAATATATCAAATACACATAAGCCTGCAAAGTACAAACTAAGCTGTTGATAGCAAATCCAAATTTGAAGTTGATCAACTCCCAAAACAGTACTGTGTAGTATAATCTCAAAAGGTGACTTGAACCATAAATAACAAGAGAAAATTCCCAAAGCATCTATTACTTATTTTATCATACATAAGGAAAGCATGATCTGATAGCAAGAAAATACCATTTTTGTTAAAATCTATGATTAGAATACAGCTTTGACTCTATACTGTTAAGAAAGAAAAAAACAAAATTTTGAGAGACTTTAAATTAGCCAAACAAGGGAAGGGCAAAAGGTTACCAAAAAAAACATTTGACAAGACAGACAGTTATATACAATAGAATGTTACACATATTAAATCACTCCAAAAAGAAATTTTAAAAAAATTAAAGTACAGTTACTACCAACATATACAAAAAGGAGGGGATACCAGATAAATTACAGCATCATGCCTACTTAAAACACCCATATTATGAGCTACAAGTTTCAATTTTGAAAATTTTGAAATACCAAATGTTTGAATTACTTCTAAAAAACAAAAATTTATATACAAGAAACGTATCTGAAAGACCATTTAAGCAAATAAAAAATAGGACATCAAACCTGAAATGCTTAGATAACTACTTGTTATGAAAGTTTTCGCACCTTGATGCGCATCTGTTGAGCCTTTAAGTTCAGCTGGAGAATTTGAGAGAATACTAGTTGAAGGCATAGGAGCTGAAAAGGGAGAACTTTGAGTTGGTACATTATTTATACCAACAACAGGAAACAGGGGTTGTGATACAGGAACAGGAGGCATGGATGTAGGAAGTCCAGGCGGAGTTATATGTGACGGCAGATGTGCAGGGGTTGATGATGGTGGGGGTGGCCTCACATTCTGCACAGGAAACAATGGCTGCGGCACATAACCCAATGAGGAAGGAGGAGGAATTGAGACTGCTGGAAGTTGTGGAAACCATGGCTGGGGACGAGGTTGCCAAGCATTTGGAGGCATTGGAACTGCAGGACTGTAACTGGTGCAAACAAAAACCAAAGAAACATACACACATGTTGTTTATGTAAATGGTATATGTAACACAGAAAATATAGTTTTCAAATTTTTGAAAGCTGGTTCCGGAGGATATGCAAGAAACCTCACAGAAAACATACATTGGCCGGATTGCACCCAAAGCTGGTTGAGGAGGATATCCAATCCCCATCGAACCTGGCACCATACCACCAACAAACTGGGTTGACGGGATGTCCACTTTAGCTACTTTTGATGGAGCGTCCTCATCTGCAAATAAATTAAAATATTTAGAAAATAAACTCCACTTATATGATTAATGCTATAACTTCAAGATAACATGAAATGAACAACACAAAATGATAGGTACTGTACACTTTTTGTTGGTTCGATTAGTCTTTAAGACAAACCACGACAAAACATTTCATACAGAATTCTTATGCACAGATTAGGACATCCTAATGAGTGTGTACTTGCATGAGTTTATATGTGGATGCATTCTCTTGCAAGTAAATTGGTTCAACCATGAAAACAGGAGAATTTCAACATGTTAAAAATTTCCAACTGGACCAAATACAATCATCAAAGCTTTTATACCCAAATAACTATTACATGGATGTTGCTATGAACACTCCAATAGAGCATCTTATTTAATACATTATACTATTCAAGGAAATTTGATTCAAATGGGTCGGTTTATGTATACTTGCATGTGCCAGCACATCCAGGTGAAACTTTAATGTGAATCAAACCCAAAGGCGGCATAAAACAGTTGAATTTAATCATTTAAATAAAATAAAAATTTAAACATCATCAATATCAATGGGGATAACATAACCTAAACATAAAATAAGAAAATTCTCTGGATAAACATCATATTTGTAAGGATCCTTTACCTTCCTCTCCATAATGTGCAGCCAAGACATCAGGTGGGATTCCTTGCATCCCATATATTTCAATATCCGTTGACTCTCTTCCAGTCTTTGCATTGGGAACTCTGTAAAACATAGTTTTTCCAGTTTGAGAATCAGTAAAGTGAAAAAGAAAATCAGTGCAAGGAATTATATTGAGGCACAGTTCAAATATATTGAACAAATTCCAATGGCCATTTATAATAGCTCATTTAAATGATCAAGTGAAATAGTTTAATCACAAACAATGAGCAACTACAAGCATCTACGATGATGTTCTTATGTCTGAGTTAGAAAACTTGAAACCGGGGTTTTTGAATATGGGTTGTTCTTTTGTATTAATGAAAAATTGGTTAGAGTTCAAAAAGAAATGAATTAACATTTACTTTTTGAATACAGTGGACAAGGTTTGAGTTTATCATCAGCACATAGGTATGTGCATAAAGTTCCTCTTACACTTATATGAGTAACAGGTTAATACAATACATTATCTTCCTGAGGTTCAGGGGCCGTCTCATTATTAAGAAGCGTGTGGCATTGACATTTCAGCATATCCCAACAACATAAAAACCAATTTATAGTAACAGCCACATTGTTTCCTGGAATCTAAATTCTACTAAACTTCCATCAAATACCTACAGCTTGAATTTGCTCGAAAATCAAGATAGCCTATCAATGCCATTGACCATTAAACTTTTGCCTATGCAACTAACATAAAAACTTTAATCTCAAATTATTTTTCCAGCAAAAGAATTCTTCACAAATCGTTTTTTTAATTAAAAGAAAAGAATTTGTTTTATCTAAAGCCCATTAGAAAGATGCACCAACTGACCAAACTATGATTTTTTTAAGGATGAAGATCATATTTTTACATAGCAAAAATAAAAACAATGAAGATCATAGTTAGCAAACATAAAGCTGATCAATATCGTATTATCATATAGTAAAGTCAGCTATGAAAGAACGTAAAAATTAGGGTTCAGATAATTGGGGAAAATATAGAAGTCAATACTTGGTGACGCTCTCTTTGTGGACCTGGAGGACATGAATGGCCATGCCACCAGCGGTAGATAGCTTCTTGTGGCAGACATGGCACTTAAAGTGCTTGGCTTTCTGGTGCTGCACCAGTATCTTCTCATCGTCAAATTCTCTATCACAGTAGTAGCACCAAACCTTCGACGAAACCCTCTTCTTCTTCCTACCCATTTGTCCTTCTTCCTCCTTGTCCTCCTCGTACGGGTCTGCTTGTTGTGTTTCTTTTTGTCTCCCTCTCTCTCCCCCTCTCTCTCTCTCTGAGCTTCGATTCGGTATTTGGGTTTTTGGAGGTTTCCCTTCTGTGATCTGTGGGTTCTTTTATTTCACGTCTTCGTATTTGTAGCCTATTTTTATAATATTATATAAGAAAAATGGGTTGAAATTTGGGGCTAGGGCTTTTCCAAGTCCTAATTGATGTAGCAGATTGCAAATTAATCTAGTTGATAGTTGGGTTGACCTGAGCTGAGGCCCAACCTAAAATTGACCAAGATTAGTTTTTTTATTTGTTTTTTAGTACAAGTAATTTGGGGGAGGAGTTTACACAAATATTCATTGTAAACCCCTTGATATCCAATGACCAATCTTAATTAAGTTGGAAACGTTTACATTACTCTCCTTATCTCTCTCCTCTCGTAACGTATAAAACTGCCACACAATATTATTAATCTATATGGTTTTTTTTTTTTTTTTGGATCGGATATTAATCTATATGTTATAACATGATAAAACAACAAGTTTATACTTTAAGTTTAAATATCAATAAATATACATGCGTTATAACATATATGGTTAACGTCACATGGAGATGTCGTACACCGAAACATTCCTTCTATCACTCATCACCTATCACTTGAAGAGAGATAGAAAGAGGCCTATAGCATGCATAAAAGCAATCTCAATTAGTTGTATACTTACAGCCCAAATATATGAGAGTTCAATCGCTTTGAGTCAAAAAGTAAGTGCAACTATGATTTTCCTCCCAACACTAAAATTTATCTGAAAAATAAGGGGCGAAGAATGCATCAACCGTGGCAAGTTCCAGAAAGGAGCTTGTGATGGCAAAATCACATCATCAATAGCAGCTGACAGAAAATGAAAACCAACATACATTAATCAAATGGATTCTTAATCACTATTTCTGGTCTGCAGACTGCATGATGCTGTCAAATTTTCAGTGCTTCCGACCATGGAAATGACAAATGGGATATCCTACTCTTCTTTCTTGGAGGATTGGGAAGAGCTATCAGCTTCAACTGTAGGCTGGTTTACACTAGCTTTGGCCTCAGCAAGAAATGCAGGATCAGGCTTATGTTTGTCAGAAGGTTCCTTCATTGCCATATATATATAAAATGCAATAACTATGTTGACAGATATAACAGCAAGGAAACCACTCAACAATGTGAGTGAATATGGAGACATGTCGCTTGCACCTGTTTCACATGAAGAACACGCTCAGATAATCCAAGAGGAAAACCTCGGAAAGTAACTTTATAAAGCTCCCTTCCTAAATCCTAGCAAAAAATTATCACATAGTAAGGCAAGTTACAAGATCAAAGTTTTTCGATTTAATCAGACATTCACTTGCATGATTGTGATAAGGGCATGTTGGCTGTGCAATTTGGTGACACAAACTCAAGCGCCTATGTTTTCTTCAGAAATTTCCTACAACCATAGTGCTTTGCACAAGATTACCCATACACCCACAGGAATACCAATGGCCACTAGGCTCTAGATAACATTTTACCTACAACTGGAAATCCAACAGTAGCCAAAAAAAAAGTAATAATCTTAAGATAGTTGACACATGTATTGGCAAGTTGAGTAATATTCTTTTGATAAGAAACAAAACTTAAATAGTGAAAAATCAAGTTGAGTACTACTAACACGATGCCATTGATTGGTTTCAAAATTTTCATATCCCAAGCGGTCTCAATTTTAAGCGGTAGGGTATTCTGAAAATTGAAAGATGACACAAATGGTTTATAATTGTTCCCATGGATCTTGATGTGGATCTTTTCATATTACTGGGCTGTACTTATGCTTCTAACCTCTTTTTAGCTTGGCTTTACTAGTCTCTGATCTTGGGGTCAAAGTCCCATAAAGATTACTAGTTCGAGAAGCTTAGATATAACTCTTTCTGTTTAGTGGAGAATAGGTTTCAGAGAACATCTTCAGTAATTTTTAAGCGTTCTTAGAGAATCTATGATGAATTATAGCCTTGCATGTAATTCACATGGGGAAATAGGGAGAGTGCCTAGATTTATCTTCTTCTCCTTTTATTTGATTACTAGGACTCCTGTTTTCACCACTAGCCCTTATTTTCCTCTGATCACCCCACAAGCTCATACTTTGTACACAGGTCTAAACTCCAAATCCTTGTATAGCATGCTACTAGTACATGCTGCAGCTGTTTTCTTAGTTAGGTGGAGACAAAATTCCAATTTAGTAAAATCATCGAGCGACTAAAGTTAATCTTATAGTAATCCTGATTCTTCCACCATTCAAATCCCAAAATCAAATTTGTTTCCAAAAGTAAAGCCCACAACGTCAATGCTATCCTACAGCAGTATGGCACCACATCATCTTGGCACTAGTTATACTTTTATTTATTTATTTATTCTGTTACATGCCCTAGTTATACTTGGTGATAGGATGCCATCTTTATTCTTGTAAAGCACATTCACTGTAAGGATATTGTTATGTAATTATAAAATATTAAAAAAAAACAAAGCTTCTAATCATCAAAACTCTCCTCGTGGGAACTTAGAGGTCATTAGTTGGAAGATATTTAAAAGGCTTGATTGAGATGAAAATTCCCATTATCACGACATTAAGAGTGACATGGACAAACTCTAAGGTGCTCTAGGATAGGAACGAAATGCAGAATGACATAAATTCAAAATGTGAAACGAGAAATGGTCTGCTTATTTAGAAATAAAACAAGTAACGCAGACAAAATTATCAAAAAGAGGATTGAAAGTAGATAAATTCATTGTAATATAGCATTAAGAAGGAAAACCCAGCATAACTAGTGCGAGCCTATATTAGTACGACGAGGGACCTCCAATAAGATGCAGTACTAGTTTTATATCAACCAATTAGACATGAGGACTGAAGATGACAAAAGCTACAGAATTTGCACAGCAGCCTTACCAGGAAGCCAATTATTGTTAAACGCATATAATATCACCACGGGAGTTATCCACATAAACAATGATGCAGTAACGAACTTTTGTATTACTCCTGCCATTGCTATCTCCAATCTACAGAATGAAGAAGAAAATAATCGATACCAATAGAAACATAAATCACGAGTATTAGGCCCACAAACAAACATGAGAGGGAGATATCATAATCGATGATACAATGGACTTTCTAGAATTGTTTACACAAGCAAGTGATGAGTAGGTTAACACATTTTGCTGTAAAAGACTACCGATAAGTCTTGTAAACATGCACCGGGCCAGAGATGTAACTAATGGGCTATAACCATAGTTCATTGGCATCATTACTAACACCTATGCACATGAATTTCCTCAAAGTCAGTATAAATGACTGAAACCCGTGATAAAGTCACAACTATTATGCTTAGTGATCATAAGTTCGTCGGAACAAATAATTATATCAAATACCCATACAAACAAAGGAAATACATCATAAATTCATTGGAACAAATAATTATATCAAATTCCCATACACAGAAAGAAAATTCCAAGCTAAGTCATAACAATTGCATACATGAGGGAACAAAGTGGGCTTTCCTGTGAACAAAGACACTAAATTCTCCTTGGGATACTTCTATGCAATGCTTAAGTGAAGTATGAACTACTTGGTTTTTACTGAGATATGGTGTACCACTTGAAAGAATCTCATATTCAAATAAAAACCAAAACTTTTCAGATGCAACCAATCAACAAACAATCATCTTTGAACAAAGATACTAAATTTCAAAGTCACCTGTGAATAAAGACACTAAATTTCAATGACCCAATCTCACATAGACATTTAATCAAACACTTTGAGCGCATACTTAAGCCAGAAAAGAATGGACTGAGTAACAGCATACCCAACTGAGAGTATTGGATCGGTAGATTGAGCCGCCAAGAAAGGACTTGACTAATCACTGTTAGCTTGCCTGTCCTGTTCAACAATCCAATCCCTTCTGCTACAGAAATTGCATATTCTCTGTGGGGATATAAAATAGTTCCGACTCCGAAGACAAATAACTCAGAAGCAAAGCTTGTTCTTTTGGTGCTGGAAATTCATAAGCAAAGCTTCAACACAAGAGACTTGCTGTTTTACTTCTGGGATGCCAAACCCAAGAGAGATAAGTTTGGAAGTGGGCCCTCCATGATCAGATCTAAAGCCCAACAGGCCCAACACCATTCCTATTATACAATTATTATTATTTTTTTTTCACATGATTTTTTTTTTCTTCCATTTTGAGTCAACTTTTGCCTTTTCTCTTTTAAGGAATATTTGGAGTTCAACCCCCATGTATGTTACATCACTGTTTTTAGTTATATGTCTGTAAATATAGAATTGTATTCTAATTGTAGAAGGAATAATAACAATTGCAATAGAAAGAATTATTACGAATATGAAAATTGCGCAATTCTTAGGAACATTCATAACCATTCATAGTGTTGAAATAAAATCAACATGACAACATGATTTGATAATGGCTTCACTATGAAGCGGCCACAAGTAAAGTCTGCACATAACGCCACTTTCTTTTAGACTAGACTTGATGTGAAAATTGAATCATATCTACAAATGGGATTGACTCAAAGATGGTACATCTACCCAATTTCCCACCAGACTAATTGGTACGATGTTAGTGTTGAACGTATAACCTTGTGAGATTTAACTTTCTCTTATTATCATGGTAACATGTTTTCGAACAGATAAACTTGTATTTTTTATTCTTTGCAATTAGCTCTTATGTTATTAATACACATCTACTTAATGATAGAAGATGTCTCAAGTTCGAATTTCCCTTTCCCCGTTGATAAAAAACAATGCCAATATAGGAGACAAATTTATGTGAAACGAGGACAATGTGTTCCTACTTGTAATGGCGAGTGTGGTCATTGGTATCTTGGAACATGTCTCCCCAATATCTTTTAACTCTCAACATTTCAAAACTGAATTATGACATATGTCTCATGTTATTTGTTTAAGATATGATCGTTATATTCATTCCATGTTTTTTACACTTTTCTGTGGGTGGAAGAATTAGATTGTTGCACTGACACATTTACCAAATTTCCACTAGACATTTCAAGATGAAAGTAAACAGAGAAGCCTAAAAACAAAACAAAAACACACAAAAGAGCATGCCTAAGAGGGATCATGCTCACTAAACCTATGTACCATACATCTAGCCCTCATTGCATTGAAGCATTTAGGCCCATTTTGCCAAGAGTGACATACAGCCAGAACCCAAAAGAAGTGAAATATTAGCCCCAAGCTGGATCCTTAAATTGCCTTGCATTCTAGGGTTCATGAAATCTGCTGCTAGAAGGTCAACCAGAGCCATGTATATTAGAATCCCAGCTGAAGCAGAGTTGAAAACCCCCTCCACAATCAGAGCAGTTGGGCTGCTCTCATTGTAAATGTTTGATATTCCCATTCCAACACCAATTCCAATTGGGGTGGTGAGGGAGAAGAAAAGCACCATGGTTGCAATAGCCCTGGACTTGAATTTGGCCTGCACAAACAATTGAAGCAACTCACATAAAATTGTATGAAAATAGAAACTCACAACCCTAAAAAATTTTGGGATTGAAAAACTTGTGAAACTTGGAACCTCGTGGTGAAGAAAAGACACATTAACACAGCTTAATTACCCTAACCCTAGAAAAATGAAAGTTGACTTTCAACAAAATGCTGCACTGAACTGATGTGAGACTGTCCCAATAGTGAACTATGCAATCCGTACTTTACAAATGAAATGAAGACACATATGGTGGTGGAATGCAATGGAGTCATTGGACCCTACAAATACGCATGATCTCTAAATAGGTACCCAGAAGATTTGTTACAACATCAACAAGACCTTTTGAAGGACGCATGTGCATATTGGTAAATGGCAACATCTTAGGGTAGAAAATGATGAATGTTTCCAAGACCATACATGCATTAAAAAAAAATTATATATTTATTTTATTTGTACATTTTCTTATAACCAAGAAAGTTAGCAGAGTTTGCTTTCATATATTTATTTTGTATTTATAGGGTGACTAAATGAGACAATGGAGAAAAGGAAAAATCCTGAAGGAAATTGAAGATACCTGAGAGATGCAGCCACCAAGGCCCATGCCTTCAAAAAATTGATGGAAAGTCAAAGCTGCTACCAGAGGTTTGATTGTTCTGGGACTCTGAGAGGCACCTAAAGATATCCCAATGATGACTGAATGAACCACGATCCCAAGCTCCAGAACCTGTAAAACGTTTACATCAGAAAACTAGAGCAGCAAAAAGAACAGGAAAATGAAATTAACACACAAAAACAAAAAAGAAAATTGTAAAATTAAAACAAACTAATCAATGCAGGACCACCATAGTTTGTAACCAATTGAACAAAAGAGTTCTTTGATCAATCAGATAAGAAAATGTTTCAATTCAGGACTCACTCAAGCTTCTTCCTTCTGGGAATAATTTCAAATACCTGTATGCTTGTAAATTGTAATTACAAAGTATAGGAAGTAGTTCATAGGAATGGCAGAGCAAAAAACAGAGGACACAGGGGAGAAACAGAGTGTGCACCTACCCAACAAACTCTATCACCAAAAATATTGAACCATAAACAACTAAAAATACAAGCCAACTCTACCTGTGATATCACTCGATGCCTAATAAGCTCGAAAGATGAAGCTGAATCCTCCGGTAAAATTGCACCGGATCCATGGGCATGACCATGTGTGGCATGAGTATGAACATGCACATGACCCTCATGCACCCCATGCATCTCCTCATCCTCTTTCACTGGCAGTGCTTTAGTGAAATGTGACCTTCTGTAATAACTGGTGGCAAAGGTATCGATCATCATCGTCCCAATAGCCGAAAGCATTGCAATGAAGCCGGTAAATGGGAAATTCCCCCATGGTGTTTGGCTGAGGCAGGGGCTTGTCAAGCTCTCAAATGCCTCAGGCAAGATATGGATGAACCCTGTTGCTAGAATCACGCCAGCAGCAAAGGCTTTGATCATGAAGAAGATATCGTTTTCGGGGCGCAGAGTTGGGATTTTCTTGCCCAACATTGGGAGAGAGACACCAAGCACACTGGCTATGAGGATTGAACTTATTGCAACTAGCTTGAACTTGAGAACCTTGACCTTGTCATGGTGTTGGGTTTCTTTGCTACATGTGCATTCTGCAGAAACCAAAATGGGGACAAACAGAAGAAGAAGAAGAAGAAGAGTGTGAGATGGAGTGAGCTTTCTCATGGCTTTCAGTGTGTGGGGGGGGGGGGGGGGGGGGGGGGGGAGAGGAGAGAGAGAGAGAGAGAGTAGAGGAAGGCTTCGAAATTTGATGTGGGATGTGAAGGAGTGAGCCTATTGCTTACTGTATATATGAGTTGGAGAGTTCAGGAAAAGCAAAGGGGTTGAGGTGAAAATGGCGACATGGAATTCAATTCTATTTGTAAGAAAGGAAAGTGTGGGGTTGCCAATTGTGTGGTTAATGGAGCCAAATGACGACATTATGTGTTAATGAACAGCTTAAAGGAGGTTAGGACTTTAATTAGGCTTTCAAGTCTCTTTCCGAACCATGATGATAATGATCCATGACTAAGAAATTTTCTTCTTGTTGGCAAAGAAAAGCAAAAGGGGCACTTGAAAGATTAAATTAGTATCCCATCTTGGAGTGGTTATTAGCCAATGCATGAGCATGAATTCTGTTTACCTAGGGAAGGAATTTGACTTGCCGTGTGGAGCACCATCAAGCACTAAAAAGGTTTTGAACATGGTAGATCATTTAACTGATTTGTTAGTTTATTTATCTAACATTTGAATTCTTTTTTTTTTTTTTTGGCGATTCAGTAATTGTTTAATATGGTAGAGGAATTTGGTTGTAGGAGGTTCTGTGTTTGAAATCGAGAGTGAGATTGTATTTAAGAGTTATGTTAGCGACAATCATCCACGCACGCATGAATGACTGTCAACTGTTGATGTATTATGTAATTCACGTGCATCAAATGCTAATTGATGCACATCCACACGCCGGTCAATGCATTGCATAACTGCATGCGCCATGTTGGTAACATTTCTTTTCTACACAAACTTCTGTCCAGGTCCAGTGATTTTCTAACATTGATGAAAACAATAATACTGATATTGCTTGCACGATCACTGCATTATAGAGATATTGATTATAACACCAACCAGGAAAAATATGAGTGCATGTCAGTGCCGATGGCATTTCAAAATCTGCTACCATACAACAAAAGTATAGCATATAAAACGACTCCCATCGTAGACAAGTTGCACAATAAGAAAACTAAATTGTTATTAAATTGAGAAAAGCTAAAATGGGTATCTAGCCAAAAGGCCTAGAACACAAGGCCATTGGAGGGATCAGATTATGTTTTTTTTGGTTTTTGTTTTTGGAAAATAACAAATTAGATTTCCTTCAACTTTTTTCCCCAAAACTTATAATTTTTTTTTTCTTTCACTTATTATTCTTTATGCTATATGCTGGTTACTTTAGACTAGAAAGAGAGATGAAGAAAACTTAGACTTATTCAATGTCGTAGAAGCTCCACCCATTGTGATCTGACAACTTTATGTTATGCATATACTTCATGGAAGGTCAAGGACCAAAGATCTAACTGCATGCGTAATGCTGTTACATTCTTTCATCTTTCTTCATTTTACTTTGTTAAGTCAAACAGATTATATATGGTGACATTATAAAGCTCAAAAATGAAAGCTAGTTGCAATAAGTTCGATGCTTATAAGGGGCACCAGCCACATAAAGATTGAACTTGTTGCACCTAGCTTGCATTTGAGAGCTTTGGCTTCGTCACGATCCGCGGCAGCGAAACTGCATGTGCATTCTGCAGAAAGCAAGAGATTGAAGGGACAGGAAGAAGAAGAAGAAGAAGAAGATTGCAAAAGATAAAGGAGTGGTGTAGAGTGGCCTGCTATGGCTGTGGCTTGTTTAAGCCTATTCCATAGACTTTGTATTTATATATGTATAGATATGATCATATGAGTTGAGAGAATTTGGAAAAAGCAAGGGCTAGAGTAAAAATGACGACATGGAATTGAAGTGTGGGGTTGACGAATGACAAGTGTGTGCATTTTGAACAAAACTTGCCATATAATTAAATTGCATTACAGAACTATTTGGTACCAGAACAAGAATTTGTCCCATGCAACAAAACAGTACACACTCTGCCTAGCCTCAATTGTCATGAAATTGAGAAAGCCATAAAACCCTAGAACTGGAATTTTGATTTTGTACCTTTTTCTCTTCATTTGACTTTGTGACCAAAACAACTTAGGATGACAATTGGGTACCCCAACTTATATAATGAAAGTGAAAGACTAGTGTTTTTGTCTCTACCCATTTATGATAAACTAAAAAAGGATAGTCACTATGTCCAATAACTTTATATAAATAATAAGTGTTTAGCCTTTCATGCAACAAAATCAACTTATAAATGTACATCTTCTTTTCAGATTTCATGTCTTAATCATTTTAAAACTACATAGGATTTGCTTTGCAATGTATTTTTAGGTCTCACATAGTCCCGGCCTTAATGGGTTAGATTAAGGGTGGGGACGGACGGACGAACAGATACAATTATACATCTTGGAACTGTCCCTGTCTCGGTTTACCTATTCGATTTTATAAATAAGAATATATATAGGGTGCTATACTATGTATTTATGGCCACATCTATCTTTTCGAAAATAAAAAAGAGAAAAAGAAATTCTATCAAGTCTCTGCCCATCCCATTTAGAGGCAAAGACAGAGATAGGATGACAAACTTGACGCTACCCTGTTGGCATTCAATGTATATATGCTTCCATTTTGTCCCTGCCCCTTTCCCACCTCCTTTTTCAGCCTAAAATGAAAATATAGTAATTTCAATCAAAAAAAGAAATAATAATATGCAAGTCGTAATTTAATTGGTTCAGAACATAATTCCAATAATGGTTGGTTGGTGGTCCTACAGATTACAACATATTATTCCTCCAGGAATATATTTCACAACTGGAATTTTAGTTTTTGGACCAGTTTCGTAACACACTCTACTGCCACGAATATCAACCTAAAGATTTTAGAACATATTGTGTGAATAATGAGTAAAAACTAAGCTCATAAACAAAAAGAGATTCCCCCACTTTGGTCGGTCCCAAATGAAGGAGAAACACTTTCATGCGGACAACACGTTTTGCTATTCGGCCAATAACGCAATGATACATAAAATAATTTTTTCACGTGTCATTGTGTTATTAGTTAAGAATAACAAAACAATACTATCTCATTACAAGTAAGTTTTTATGCAATTGAAGATAATTTGTTATCTTGTAATTCAATTCAAGCAAAGCCCTACAATAAGTCTAATGCCATGCTATTTAAAATCTTCTTGATTTTTGGTGCACTTGGAAAGTTCAAAAACCCACATTCTAAAAAATGGTTCAATTTTTTTCATTACATAGCATTTTTTGAGGATATTTTCAGCAATATCATACAAAATTTACACACATTATAAAAATGTGAGGTAAACAAACATATGTCTGCATATTGTTTGCAGTTGAACATGGACCCCCCCTTCAAGCCAAAAAGAACATGGACCCCCCATGCATTGATTGGGCTGATATAAATCATGTCGCCATATATATAAAACTTTAGTAAACTGGAATCTAATTAGGATTCTCCCCACTTGGCCATGAGAGACATAAAACATGCTCCTAAAAGAAGAGTAAAATTAGCACCAAGTTGGAGCTTTGGATTTCCTAGCATTTTGGCATTGTTTATGAAATCAGCTGCAAGAAGATCAACAAGCGCCATGTAAATGAGAATCCCAGCAGATGCTGATAAGAGAAGCCCTTGAACAATTAGTGCAGTTGGGCTGCTCTTAGTGTAGGTGTTTGATATTGCAATGCCAACAGCTATCCCAGCTGGGGTGGTAAGGGAAAAAAATAGCACCATTGTTGCCATGGTTTTATGCTTGAACTTTGCCTGCACAAATCATAAATGTCCTAGCTTAATTAATTTCCATCAGAAACAGCCTTAAATTAGTTACATTTTGCCAAATTACTTTTCATTTTCAACTTGAAAAAAATTATTACTGAAAAAAAAGGAAATAAAGAAAGAAGTGACTACATGATAGTATAATAAAGGAAAAAGGATCAATAAGTTAAAATGTGTCAAATCAATTTACTATATTATTGTGAAGAAAAACAATAATGCACTTGGATTGATTTGGACTAACTTGTAGGAGTTTATATTTTTATTTGTATTTTTTAGGAGCATAATTCTTTGCTTCTTATTATTTGGTTGACAAACAAATTTGCTTGTTAAGAACTGAGAGTACCTGATAGATGCATCCACCAAGCCCCATGCCCTCAAAGAATTGATGGAAACTCAATGCTGCCACCAAAGGCTTGATTGTGTGAGGGCTTTGACAAGCACCAAGGGAGATCCCAATGATCACTGAATGAACCACAATTCCTAACTCCAAAACCTGCAGTTTTGTAAATTGTATTGCATTATTTCAATCAATTAATCAAGTTCATATGTGTATAGGAAATTCAGATGTTTTTTCAAAGACAATTTACTTGAAACTACCTGAGATATGATACGATGGCGGATAAGCTCTGACGAATTTGAAGATTCTAACACCAATGCAGAACCATGGACATGACCAGCATGATGTGCCCCATGATCACTCTCTTCATCACCATCAACTGGCTGAGATTTCTTGAGCTCAGACCTCTTATGGTACCCAGTAGCAATAGCTTCCATCATCAATGTACCAATGGCTGATACCATAGCAACAAAACCTGTAAAGGGAAACCTTCCCCATGGATTTTTACTTAGGCAGGGACTTGTCAAACTTTCATGAGCATCAGGAAGCACATGAACAAACCCTGTTGCTAAGATCACCCCAGCCGCAAAGGCCTTGATTAGGAGATAAAAGTCCTTATCTGGGTGGAGAATCGACGATATGTTCTTCAACAGGAACGGAAGGCAAACTCCTATAGCACCAGAAACTAGAACTGAAACTATTGCAACTAGTTTATATCGGAGCACTTCCTTGGATTTGTTTTGATCTTTGGGTTGCTTTTCACATGTGCAGGCTGAAGATGCTAAAATTGGAAGAAGAAGAATGAAAAAGAGGATGGTGATCAAGGAACTGTTTGAATCATATCTGAACTTGATCATTGTATATCATGGAAAGAAGAAAGAAAGTTAGAAAACATATAAGAAAGAATTGAAGAAACTGTGGTGGGAATATTTCCATGCTCATTGCTCATACATAGATTTTTTTTTTTAAAGTGATCTTTGTGATGCTCATTGCTCACAAAGACAAAGACAATTATTGGTGAGTCAACATAGAAACAGAACAGATGACCTCTAGAGACAGAGAAAGAGGCCAAATGTGTCCTTAGTGGTCGTCAAGTACAAGAGCAAGCAAGGGCCATACATTATTATTCAATCTAACAACCACATAACTAAATTCCAAATCTGGCACTGATTACTGGAGTAATACAGAAAAGTTCCATTATTAATTATGCTTTTAATTCTATGTGCTACTTAAAAATCAGAATAGACAAAACCAACCTACAAAGGGTATCTGATCCGTTTAGTTTCATCAGTGTATTGGATACCCTCCAGCTCTCCAAGGTGAAGCCAAAAACTTGTGAATCCATGGAGAAAGCCCAGTAGTACTAGAGAGTAACCCTATCAAACACTTTCTTTTTTTTTGGGTTGACCTCAAACATGAACTTTCGGTTGCCTCATCAAATTTTGATGAGTCTTTCACTACCTAATTTCCTTTCCATCCCATTCACATTTTGCTTAAACATATTGCTTATTGATATATAACTCGACTTTTCCTAGCATATCAAAAGGCACGATTTTCTTCTATTTTATTAATAGAGGATTGGGGGATTCGAATTTGAGATTTCTTTCGACGTTCGAAAGAGAAGTACCACTAAACTAGACTAGTTGAGACACAATCAAGTTAAGAAGGGATGATGTGAGAGATAATGCTAATTTGGTTGTCCAAAATACTTTTATTGTCACATGCTAGCATTCCCCATGACAAAGTTAAGGAATGACACATGCTACCATTCCCCTTCACTATAATAATGAGAGGTAGATTTTAAAGAGGTTTAAACATCTTCTCATAATAATGGAAGCTCTCTGTATATCAGTCCTTTTCTATTGAGGGATCCCTTAAATAATTTTATTGGAAGGACGCCCTTTAGGGTACCCTACAATTTTTTTCCCAATGATCCAAACCATCTATTTTTTAGGTCTTCATTCATAGATCTTCCTTACAAAAAAATTAGACAAATCGGAAACCATTTCGACATTCAATTGTGTCTTACAAAATCAATGAATACGGTGCTTCAAGAAAATACTAAAATTTCAATAACTTAATTGAGTGGTCAAATGATATCAGATTCAGGTGATTTTTTGTAGAGATGATCTTTGAATGAGTATCTACAAAATAGACGGTTTGGATTAGTGAAATACAATCCAGAGTGGGGCCTACAAGGGGTGTCCCTCAAATAAGCTTATTTGAGGGATCCTTCAATGAAAACTCTCTGTATATTATATATATATATATATATATATATACAGTCCCCTTCTATTGAGGGATCCCTCAAATAATTTTATTTGAGGGACGCCCTTTAGGGTACCCTACAATTCTTTTCCCAATAATCCAAACCATCTATTTTTTAGGTATTCATTCATAGATCATCCTTACAAAAAATTAGACAAATCGGAAACTGTTTCGACATCCAATTGTGTCTTACAAAATCAATGAACACGGTGCTTTAAGAAAAGTACTAAAATTTCAATAACTCAATTGAGTGGTCACATGATATCGGATTCAAGTGATTTTTTGTAGAGATGATCTTTGAATGAGTATCTACAAAATAGACGGTTTGGATTAGTGAAATACAATCCGGAGTGGGGCCTACAAGGGGTGTCCCTCAAATAAGCTTATTTGAGGGATCCCTCAATGGAAGCTCTCTGTATATATATATATGTGTGAGATAAAATGATGGACCAAATGGGAAGGAGAAGATCCATGGAATGAGCTCTCAACTTGTGGGCTTCCAAAGTTGGTTTAGGTTTGATTGGACCAATAACACAAACAAAAACATATTGCAAGACTTGTGTGCTTCCAAAGTGGATACAATTCAAGCGATTTGGAATTTTCAAGAATTGGAAATGCACAAGGATCAGACAAAGAATAAGAACTTTGTGGATAGAAACAACGAATAAGAACGTCATCGATTAACGTTCTTTGCAATTGCTGGGTGGAACACATTGGGAAAAAAATTCTGGAAATTAGCATCGACAACTCATAAATACCAAACGCGTCCTTAAAGATAATGCAATGAACGTACACCAGGGTTTTGGCCAATTATCGAAAAGGCAAGTAAAAAAGAAAATCGATGACAATAAGGTCAAGGTCTTCCACCACGTGATGGAGAGTCTTGCCCTTCTTTCCCGTTCCTCGCAGGTCTAATAGCAAAGATGATAATGATAGTGATGGGTTAAGGAAAAATGCTTGCAAACTTGTAGAATGGGTTGGTTAATGTTCTCCAGTAAAATAACCATTGACTTGCAACCTTTTAGAAGACCTTCAGATAAATTTTTACACGCTCCTTGCCTTGCCTTGCCTCCTATATTTGATTTCACTCGTTGAGTAGCCGTCTGCAACAAACAAATTGAGAGAAACTTTATTTGCATAATGGATACTTCTTATTCAAACTTATTCAACCCTCTCTATATTTCTCACTTTTTGTTCCTTTTGTTTTTGGCATCTTCATGTCTGCACACTAGCAGTCACTTCTGTTTCTGTTTGGTTGATGGAGTTCCAAGCACTGGTAGTGTGAGATCATGCATCGAGGAAGAGAGAAGTGCGCTTCTCAGTTTTAAACAGGATCTCAAGGATCCCTCTGGAAGGCTTTCTTCTTGGGCGGGTCGCGATTGCTGTCAATGGCAAGGGATTTCGTGCAACAATCGCACCGGTCATGTGGCGAAGGTGAATCTCCGGAATCCATTTCCATATGTTTTCGAGTATGACGACGAGTGAGACGAGTTGGCTTATAAGCAGTCTTGCTTGGGGGGTAAGATAAATCCTTCTTTGCTTAGCTTGAGATATTTAAATTATCTAGATCTAAGCAACAATGATTTTCATGGGATTCACATCCCTAAGTTCTTTGGGGAGCTTAAAAGTCTGAGGTATCTCAATCTATCGTATGCATCATTTTCGAGAGAGATTCCCCACTCTCTCGGTAACTTATCAAAATTGAACTATCTTGATCTCTGCTTTTCTTATAGTATCTCATTATATTCCACAAACTTGAATTGGCTTTCTCATCTCTCTTCCCTAAAATACCTTAATCTCAATGGAGTGAATCTTAGCAGCACAGGAGTTACAAATTGGCTGCATCATCTTAACATGCTTCCTTCCTTACTGGAGTTACACTTATCTAATTGCTTCATTGAAAGCCTTCCACTATCACTACAGAAGATTAACTTCACCTCACTTTCGGTCCTTGATTTGTCATATAATTCGTTCAATACTTCTTCATCTCCCAGCTGGCTTTTCAATCTTACCAACCTCAGAAAATTTGATTTAAGCGGGAATTCTTTCGGTGGTCCTTTTCCCGATGAACTTGCAAGCCTCAAATCACTAGAATACCTAGATTTAACTGACTTCGGCCTCAAAGGTCGAATTCCAAGAGTCATTGGAAATATGTGCAAACTGAAGTTTTGAAGTCTTAGTTGGAACGATTTTGATGGTGAGAAAATTGAAGAGTTTTGGAGGAGTTTGTCAAACTGTCCAAATAATACAATAGCATTAGAATCACTAGATTTGTCTGATTGTGGGCTTGAAGGCCAACTGCCGGACTCCTTAGGAATGTTAACAAGTCTGCAGCATCTACACCTTTCGGGGCTCCTACTTTGGGGTTCAATTCCAGAATCTATTGGAAACTTGTCATCCTTGAAAACACTGGACTTGTCTAATAATTATATGAACGGCTCCATTCCAGAAAGTTTGGGAAAACTCTCCCAGCTAGCTGAACTTGATCTGTCTTATAATTCATGGGAAGGCATTCTAACG
This sequence comes from Prunus persica, assembly GCF_000346465.2. NCBI lineage: Eukaryota > Viridiplantae > Streptophyta > Magnoliopsida > Rosales > Rosaceae > Prunus > Prunus persica. The sequence continues at coordinate 6,334,826 of NC_034012.1, read as the reverse complement.
AAAGCCCATTTCATAAATCTCACCAGATTAAAAGCCTTTTCAATATCCAGTGAGATAAAAGCAAAGCCCACGTCCCTCGTTTTAAATGTGGCTTATGATTGGGTTCCTCCTTTCAAACTCCACACGCTTGACATTGAACACTGCAGAGTAGGTCATGGTTTTGGGGCATTGATTCAATCTCAGACTGAACTAGTAGTTGTCAGGCTTCATAATACTTTCATCTCGGATTCCATACCAGAGGAATGGTTGTCGAAGATATCTTCCCAAGTCAAACATTTGGATTTATCTTACAACAACTTCAGTGGAAGGCTTCCATTACATTTGAAGTTTCCAAAGCTACAGAGTTTCAATTTGGGTCATAATCAATTGGAAGGCCCGCTTCCACTTTGGACCACTAAAGTCAACTTCCTTGATCTTCACAACAATTTATTTTCCGGGCCAATTCCCTCCAATTTAGACCAATTTATGTCACAATTGAATTATTTGGATGTTTCTGAGAATAATTTGAATGGTACTATTCCACTCTCTATTTGCAACATGAAGGATATGGAAGTCATTTTGCTAAGACACAATCAACTATTTGGAGAATTCCCTCAACAGTGGAGTTTGTGGAGTAGAATACGCATTATTGACGTCTCACACAACAATCTTTCTGGTAATATTTCGAGTTCAATGGGTATCCCAAGTTCTCTTGAACAATTTAAGGTGAATAATAATAATTTTGGTGGTGAGATTCCTTTTTCCTTGCAAAATTGTAGTGATTTGGTCATACTTAATCTTGAACACAACAAATTCACTGGAAACCTACCTTTATGGCTTGGATCAAACGTATCCACATTGCAACTGTTACAACTGCGATCCAACCTTTTAAGCGGGCATATCCCCCACCATATCTGCAATCTTCCCTACCTTCATGTCCTAGACCTTGCTCACAACTTCTTTTCAGGGACCATTCCCAATTGTTTGAAAAATATGACTTGTCTAGTTGAAGTTAATGTTGCATGCCATAATTTCACCTCATATGATACATATTATGGAAGAACAACAATAACGTCAAAAGGGAAAGAGCTCGAATATGAAGATGGCCAGTTAGCCATGTGGGGAAACATGATTGATCTTTCGTCAAACAATTTTGAAGGTGAAATCCCTGAACAAGTAGGCAGGCTGGTTGAATTGAGTACGTTGAACTTGTCGATGAATCGATTAATTGGAGAGATTCCTTCAAGCATCGGAAAATTACGCTGGCTTGAAACTCTTGATCTCTCACACAACCAGCTTTCAGGACATATCCCTCAAAACTTTTCTTCTTTAACCTCCCTATCTCACTTGAACTTATCTTACAACAACTTGATTGGAAAAATACCTTCAGGAAACCAACTCCAAACCTTCGATGATCCATCTATTTATGAACACAATCCATCATTGTGTGGGGCTCCTCTTTCAATTGTATGCCCTACAGATGACACAAAAACAAGACAAACTTTTCTTACAGAAGATCACAGTAAAGATGATGAGGAAAGGTTTTGGTTTTACGTCGGCATGGCACTTGGTTTCATCATAGGCTTTTGGGCTGTTTGTGGAACGTTGGTCCTAAAAGAGTCATGGAGGTAAGGGAGATTATGATACGAAGAGAAAATAAAAATGTGCATGCGTGTTCTGGTGGGCTACTGGTCCTCCTGTTGATGCTGAAGCTTACTTTTGGAACATGTCTTAGCTTTTAAATTGTTGCTTTTGCTAGTTTTTTATTTGGTTTGGCGTGTTTTGTATTAGTGTGCTTTCCTCACTTTGTGTTTTGGGTCTCTCACGAGGGGCAATGGATCTTGTCATAGCTTCTAGGTGTTACTCTTTTATTTGTTCAATAAATTTCTCTTGTACTGTTAATTATCAAAACAAAGGAAAAAGAAAAAAAAAAACAATAACACTAAGCATGTGTGCACTTGTCGTCGATAAAATAAATGAAAGGAACTAGGATGGTATATTGACATATGGGTTTTTTTTTTTTCTTTTCTTTTCACTCTTGTCTATCTTATAAGAAATGAGTTAAAAAGAGATACTTCTAATTATGAAACTATTGGTGCGTTTACCTCATCAAATTTTGAAGAGTCTCTCACCACCTAATTTCCATCCCATTTTATTCACAGTTTGCTTAAGCCGCATTACATGTCAAGTTAAGAAAGCGCTCATGAAAATATGCATGAGTGTAGAAATATAAGATATTGTTACCTTGTTAATAGTAAGACATAAATAAGTTACCTACATATGCAGAGAGCTCACAAATACAAAAACATATTCCCCTTTATAAAAAGAAGCAAAAAGTACAAGGAAAAATGCTTGTAAACTCTAGTAAAATAACCAGCACCAAACTCTAGGAAAAATGCTTGAAAAGAGAGAAGTGAGACTTCTGTATTTTCTCTCTCTTTTTTTTTTTTGGGGTGTGTGTTTGGCCAAGAAGTATCCAAAATCTACAACAGAAGCTGCAATTGGATTCACTGTAAAAACTCGGTTCCATTAGAAAATTTTTATTTAAAAAATATATAAATAATGTGGTCCATATCCATACTACAATACAAAGGAAAAGTTGAATGTGCCAACTTTTTTCTATTTCATGCAATACGTTTTGGAAATTTGTAAGCATGACTTGTGAAGGTCAATGCTTTGCCTTTCGGTCTTCCTTTATTATAGCGCTTACAAAGGTGTTCGATTGGTATTATTACTTCGGCAGCCGAAGTCAAAAAAATGCATCAATAAGAATGGGCAACACCTGAGTCTGAGTGGGCTTGCAAACTTTTAGAACACGTTGAGCTTAGTGTTTTAGGTAAAGAACCATCCACTTTAATTAAGATATAAATTTTTATTACGCACTTATTGAGTGGGGATCTGCAACAAACAAATTGTAGAAAAAAAACTTGAATTGTATAATTAATGGAGGATAATGATAGTGATGGGTTAAGTGATAAGGAAAAATGCTTGCAAACTTGCAGAACGCGTTGGTTAGTGTTCTCTAGTAAAATAACCATTGACTTGCAACCTTGTAGAAGACCTTCAGATAAATTTTTACACGCTCCTTGCCTTGCCTCCTATATATGAGTTCACTCATTGAGTAGCCGTCTGCAACAAACAAATTGAGAGAACTTATTTGCATAATGGATACTTTGTATTCAAACTTATTCAACCCTCCCTATATTTCTCACTTTTTGCTCCTTTTGTTTTTGGCATCTTCATATCTGCACACTAGCAGTCACTTCTGTTTCTGTTTGGTTGATGGAGTTCCAAGCACTGGTACTGTGAGATCATGCATCGAGGAAGAGAGAAGTGCGCTTCTCAGTTTTAAACAGGATCTCAAGGATCCCTCTGGAAGGCTTTCTTCTTGGGCGGGTCGCGATTGCTGTCAATGGCGAGGGATTTCGTGCAACAACCGCACCGGTCATGTGGCAAAGGCGAATCTCCGGAATCAATATCCATATGTCTTGTATGATGAAGAGTGGGACGAGTTGGCTTATAACCAGTCTTGCTTGGGGGGTAAGATAAATCCTTCTTTGCTTAGCTTGAAATATTTAAACTATCTGGATCTAAGCTACAATGATTTTGATGGGATTCACATTCCTAAGTTCTTTGGGGAGCTTAAGAGTCTGAGGTATCTCAATATATCCTCTACATCATTTTCAGGAGAGATTCCCCATTCTCTAGGTAACTTATCAGAATTGAACTATCTTGATCTCGGCTTTTCTTATAGTATCTCATTATATTCCACAAACTTGAATTGGCTTTCTCATCTCTCTTCCCTAAAATACCTCAATCTCAATGGAGTGAATCTTAGCAGCACAGGAGTTACAAATTGGCAGCATCATCTTAACATGCTTCCTTCCTTACTGGAGTTACACTTATCTAATTGCTTCATTGAAAGCCTTCCACTATCAGTACAGAAGATTAACTTCACCTCTCTTTCGGTCCTTGATCTGTCATCTAATTACTTCAATACTTCTTCATTTCCCAGCTGGCTTTTCAATCTTACCAACCTCAGAAAACTTGATTTAAGCTGGAATTCTTTCGGTGGTTCTTTTCTCAGAGTCATTGGAAGTATGCGCAAACTGAAGTTTTTAAGTCTTCATGACAACAATTTTATTGGTGAGAAAATTGAAGAGTTTTTGAGGAGTTTGTCAAATTATCCAAATCATACAATAGCATTAGAATCACTAGATTTGTCATATTGTGGGCTCGAAGGCCAACTGCCGGACTCCATAGGAAACTTGTCATCCTTGAAAACATTGGACCTATCTAGTAATAATATGAACGGCTCCATTCCAGAAAGTTTAGGAAAACTCTCTGAACTTGTTGAACTAGATCTTTCTTCGAATTCATGGGAAGGCATTCTAAAGGAAGCCCATTTTATAAATCTCACCAGATTAAAAGCTCTTTCAATATCGACGGATCCAATAGAGAAGCCCATGTCGCTCAACATGGCTTATGATTGGGTTGCCCCTTTCAAGCTCCACAAACTTGGCATTAGATACTGCAGAGTGGGTCCTGGTTTTTGGAAATTGATTCAATCTCAGACTGAACTATTATATGTCACCCTTCAGAATACTTCCATCTCGAATTCCATACCAAAGGAATGGTTGTCGAAGATATCTTCCCAAGTCCAACATTTGGATTTATCTTACAACAACTTCAGTGGAAGACTTTCATTACAATTGAAGTTTCCAAAGCTACAGGATATCAGTTTGGATCATAATCAATTGGAAGGCCCACTTCCACTTTGGCTCCCTAATGTCTACAACGTTGATTTTCAAAGCAATTTATTTTCCGGGCCAATTCCCTCTAATTTAGACCAATTGATGCCCAAATTGATATATCTGGATGTTTCTGAGAATCGTTTAAATGGTACTATTCCACTCTCTATTTGCAACATGAAGGATTTGACAGTAATTTCGCTAAGAAACAATCAACTATTTGGAGAGTTCCCTCAATGGTGGAGTTTGTGGAGTACAATAAGCATTATTGATGTCTCACACAACAATCTTTCTGGTAATATTCCGAGTTCAATGGGTATCCCAAGTTCTCTTGAAATATTTAAGGTGAATAATAATAATTTTAGTGGTGAGATTCCTTTGTCCTTACAAAATTGCACTTCTTTGCTCATACTTAATCTTGGAGGCAACAAATTCATTGGAAACCTACCTTTATGGATTGGATCAAACGTATCCACCTTGGAAGTGTTAACACTGCAATCCAACCTTTTAAGCGGGCATATCCCCCACCATTTCTGCAATCTTCCACACCTTCACGTCTTAGACCTTGCTCACAACAACTTTTCAGGTACCATTCCTAAGTGTTTGAAAAATATGACTTGTCTAGTCGAAGTTAATGATGCATGCCAGAATGTCTCCTGGTATGCGGGATATCTTGGAAAAAGTGCAATAACGTTAAAAGGGAAAGAGCTCGAATATGATGATGGAAACTTAGCCTTGTGGGGAAATTTGATTGATCTTTCGTCAAACAATTTTGAAGGTGAAATCCCTGAACAAGTAGGCAGTCTGGTTGAATTGAGTACGTTGAACTTGTCGATGAATCAATTAACTGGAGAGATTCCTTCAAGCATCGGAAAATTACGTTGGCTTGAAACTCTTGATCTCTCACACAACCAGCTTTCAGGACATATCCCTCAAAACTTTTCTTCTTTAACCTCCCTATCTCACTTGAACTTATCTTACAACAACTTGATTGGAAATATACCTTCGGGAAACCAACTCCAAACCCTCGATGATCCATCTATTTATGAAGACAATCCGTTATTGTGTGGGCCTCCTCTTTCAACTGTTTGCCCTGGAGATGATACACGTTCAAGGCAGACTTTTACTTCAGAAGATCACAGTAAAGATGAAAACGAAATGTTTTGGTTTTATGTTGGCATGGCACTTGGTTTCATTATAGGCTTTTGGGCTGTTTGTGGAACGTTGGTCCTAAAGAAGTCGTGGAGGTATGCATATTTTAAATTCTTTGACAACGTGAAAGAGAAAGTAGCCTTAATAATTGCATTGAAAGTAGCTCGTTGGCAAGGGAGATTATGATACGAAGAGAAAATAAAAATCTGCATGTGTGTTTTGGTGGGCTACTCGTCCGACTGTTGCTGCTGAAGCTTACTTTTGAAACTTGTCTTAGCTTTTAAATTGTTACTTTTGCTAGTTTTTTATTTGGTTTGGCTTGTTTTGTATTAGTGTGCTTTCCTCACTTTGTGTTTTGAAGTCTCTCACGAGGGGCTTTGGGTCTTTTTGTCCATTTCAGGTGTTATTCTTTTATTTCTTCAATAAATTTCTCTCATATTGTCGAGATTGTCAAAACAAAGGAAAAAGAAAAAGAAAACAATAACACTACATGTATGCTTCTTTCTATCGTAACTAATTTAATATGCACTCCTTGCGTAATATATATAAATTAGTTCACTTACAGATCAATAGCCATGCTACATTTGTTTTTTATTAAGCAGCCCAAAGCTCAAAAAGCAAATGTAGTTATCATTTTAGGTACAGCATTCGCGTTTGTGTTCAGTGATTGTAAGTTGTTAATATGATAGACTCAACACTCATGTGCGCTTAGTGACTATGATCCGATGATGCATCCTAATAGTAATAAAAAGTTGAGAGTCTCATATATTGTATCATGCGACCCTTGACAACTAATAAATTCTCCACAATTAAGGATACAGTGTATTCTAATGAGTAGTAACATGTCAAATGCATGCTAAAGTATTGTAGATACAAGTCTAGCCATTTTGAATTTTTAGAGAAAGAGGCCAAATGTGTTCTTGGTGGTCGTCAAGTACAAGAGCAAGCAAGGGCCATACATTATTATTCAATCTAACAACCACATAAGTAAATTCCAAATTCTGGCACTGATTACTGGAGTAATACAGAAAAGTTCCATTATGTGCATAATTAAGAATTAATTATGCTTTTAATGCTATGTGCTTCTTAAAACTCAGAAGAGACAAACCAACCTACAAAGGGTATCTGATCCTTTTAGTTTACATCAGTGCATTGGATGCCTTCCAGCTCTGCAAGTTGAAGCCAAAAACTTGTGGATCCATGGAGAAAGCCCAATAGTACTAGAGAGTAACCATACCAAACACTTTTTTTTTTGGGTTGACCTTGGTTTTTTGGTAACTCAAACATGAACTTTCAGTTGCCTCATCAAATTTTGATGAGTCCTTCACTACCTAATTTCCTTTTCATCTCATTCACATTTTGCTTAAACATATTGCTTGTTGATAAATAACTCAACTTTTCCTAGCATATCAAAAGACACAATTTTCTTCTATTTTATTAATGGAGGATTGGGGGATTCGAATTTGAAATTTCTTTCGACGTTCGAAAGAGAAATACCACTAAATTGGACTAGTTAATACACAACACCAAGCTAAGAAAAGATGATGTGAGAGATATAATGCTAATTTGGTGGTCCAAAATACTTTTATTGTCACATGCTAGCATTCCCCATGACAAAGTTAATTAAGGAATTACACATGCTAGCATTCCCCATGACAAAGTTAATTAAGGAATGACACATGCTAGCACTCCCATTCACTATAATAATGAGAGGTAGATTTTAAAGAGGCTTAAACGTCTTTGGCGAGAGAAAGAGTATATGTAAGATAAAATGATGGACCAAGTGAGAAGGAGAAGCTCCATGGAATGAGATCTCAACTTGTGGACTTCCAAAGTTGGTTTAGGTTTTGATTGGGCCAATAACACAAACAAAAACATATATCTATTTATATAAAGTAAAAAGCAGAGAATAGTAAAACATTCAAAATAACAAAAGATGTCTTTGGTCAATGCAAACATTAAGAATTGAAATTATTAATTAAATGAGGATAATATGGTAAATTCACACTTCTTGATATTAAAAATATTAAAATTAAAAGAAAATTCAAATAATAGATCCTATTTTTATGAAACACAACTACCCATTATCTTTTTTTAATTCTAAAATAATTTTAAATTTTTTTAAAAAAATATACCTCTCGCAGGCACGGAAGAGCGTGAGGAAAGACTAGTATATAATGTAGACCCAAAAAAAAAAAAAAGAAGGATCAGTCGATGAATAAGAACCTAGATTAAAGTTCTTTGCAATTGCTGGGTGGGACACATTGGAGAAGTCTTGCCCTTCTTTCACGTTCTTTGCAGGTCTAACAGCAAAGATGATAAGGAAAAATGCTTGCAAACTTGTAGAAGACGTTCCTTGCCTATATATGAGTTCACTCATTGAGTAGCCGTCTGCAACAAACAAATTGAGAGAAACTTTATTTGCATAATGGATACTTCGTATTCAAACTTATTCAACCCTCTCTATATTTCTCACTTTTTGTTCCTTTTGTTTTTGGCATCTTCATGTCTGCACACTAGCAGTCACTTCTGTTTCTGTTTGGTTGATGGAGTTCCAAGCACTGGTAGTGTGAGATCATGCATCGAGGAAGAGAGAAGTGCGCTTCTCAGTTTTAAACAGGATCTCAAGGATCCCTCTGGAAGGCTTTCTTCTTGGGCGGGTCGCGATTGCTGTCAATGGCAAGGGATTTCGTGTAACCGCAATGGTCATGTGGCCAAGCTGAACCTCCGAAATCCATATGACTGGAAAACTGAAGATTTCAACATCCAGGATCCACATTCATATGTTTGGAGGTATGATGAAAGGTGGGACGAGTTGGCTTATCATGAGGAGTCTTATTTGGGGGGTAAGATAAATCCTTCTTTGCTTAGCTTGAAATATTTAAATTATCTGGATCTAAGCTGCAATGATTTTGATGGGATTCACATTCCTAAGTTCTTTGGGGAGCTTAAAAGTCTGAGGTATCTCAATATATCCCATGCATCATTTTCGGGAGAGATTCCCCCTTCTCTCGGTAACTTGTCAAAATTGAACTATCTTGACTTTGATATCTCTTCTGATTATGTTAGCTCAATGCATTCCAAAAGCTTGAATTGGCTTTCTCATCTCTCTTCCCTAAAATACCTCAATCTCAATGGAGTGAATCTTAGCAGCACAGGAGTTCCAAATGTGCTGCATCATGTTAACTTGCTTCCTTCTTTACTGGAGTTACACTTACCTAATTGCTTGATTGATAGCAATCCACTATCGGTCCTTGATCTGTCAAATAATTCCTTCAATACTTCTTCATTTCCCAGCTGGCTTTTCAATCTTACGAGCCTCAGAAAACTTGATTTAAGCCATAATTCTTTCCATGGTCGAATTCCAAGAGTCATTGGAAATATGTGCAAACTGAAGTTTTTAAGTCTTAGTGGGAACGGATTTTATGGAGAGAAAATTGAAGAGTTTTGGGGGAGTTTGTCAAACTGTCCAAATAATACAATAGCATTAGAATCACTAGATTTGTCTTCTTGTGGGCTCGAAGGCCAACTGCCGGACTCCTTAGGAATGTTAACAAGTTTGCAGCATCTCAACCTCGAGAATCTCTTACTTTGGGGTTCAATTCCAGAATCTATTGGAAACTTGTCATCCTTGAAAACATTGGACCTGTCTAGTAATAATATGAACGGCTCAATTCCAGAAAGTTTGGGAAAACTTTCCGAGCTAGTTAAACTAGATCTTTCTTGGAATTCATGGGAAGGCATTCTAACGGAAGCCCATTTCATAAATCTCACCAGATTAAAAGCCATTTCAATATCCAGTGAGTTGGAAGAAATGCCCATGTCCCTTGTTTTAAACGTGACTTATGATTGGGTCCCTCCTTTCAAGCTCCACGCACTTAACATTAGAGACTGCAGAGTAGGTCGTGGTTTTTGGGTATTGCTTCAATCTCAAAGTGAACTAGTATATGTCAGCCTTCGTAATACTTTCATCTCGGGTTCCATATCAGAGGAATGGTTGTCAAAGATATCTTCTCAAGTCAAACTTTTGGATTTATCTTACAACAACTTCAGTGGAAGGCTTCCATTACAATTGAAGTTTCCAAAGCTATCTCGTATCAATTTGGGTCATAATCAATTGGAGGGCCCACTTCCAATTTGGCCCACTAATGCCTCCTTCTTAGATCTTCAAAGCAATTTATTTTCTGGGCCAATTCCCTCCAATTTAGATCAATTGATGCCCGAATTGACTCATCTTGATGTTTCTGAGAATTATTTGAATGGTACTATTCCACTCTCTATTTGCAACATGGAGGATATGAGAATCATTTCACTAAGAAACAATCAACTATTTGGAGAGTTCCCTCAACAGTGGAGTTCGTGGAATATATTCAGTATTGATGTCTCACACAACAATCTTTTCGGTAATATTCCGAGTTTAATGGATATCTCAAGTTCTCTTCAACATTTTAAGGTGAATAATAATAATTTTGGTGGTGAGATTCCTTTTTCCTTGCAAAATTGCACTGAATTGATGATACTTAATCTTGGACACAACAAATTCACTGGAAACATACCTTTATGGCTTGGATCAAAATTATCAGGATTGATAGTGTTACAACTGCGATCCAACCTTTTAAGTGGGCATATCCCTCACCATTTCTGCAATCTTGTCAGCCTTCGCGTCCTAGACCTTTCACACAACAACTTTTCAGGGACCATTCCCAAGTGTTTGAAAAATATGCGTGCTCTTGTTGAAGTTGAGGCTGTAAGCGTGGGTTTCTCAATCCAAGGAAGAACAACAATAACGTCAAAAGGCAAAGAGCTCGAATATGGAGATGACCAGTTAGCCTCGTGGGGAAACTTGATTGATCTTTCGTCAAACAATTTTGAAGGTGAAATCCCTGAACAAATAGGCAGTATGGTTGAATTGAGTACGTTGAACTTGTCAATGAATCGATTAACTGGAGAGATTCCTTCAAGCATCGGAAAATTATGTCTTCTTGAAACTCTTGATCTCTCACACAACCTGCTTTCAGGACATATCCCTCAAAACTTTTCTTCTTTAACCTTCTTATCTCACTTGAACTTATCTTACAACAACTTGATTGGAAAAATACCTTCAGGAAACCAACTCCAAACCCTCGATGATCCATCCATTTATGAACACAATCCGTCACTGTGTGGGGCTCCTCTTTCATCTGTATGCCCTACAGATGACACAAAAACAGGACAAACTTTTCATATAGAAGATCACAGTAAAGATGAAAAGGAAAGGTTTTGGTTTTACGTCAGCATGGCACTTGGTTTCATCATAGGCTTTTGGGTTGTTTGTGGAACATTGGTCCTTAAAAAGTCATGGAGGTATGCCTATTTTAATTTCTTTGACAACGTCAAAGAGAAGGTGGCATTAACAATTGCATTGAAAGTAGCTGGTTGGCAAGGGAGATTGTGATACGAAGAGAAAATAAAAATGTGCATGCATGTTCTGGTGGGCTACTGGTCCTCCTGTTGCTGCTGAAGCTTACTTTTGGAACTTGTCTTAGCTTTTAAATTGTTGCTTTTGCTAGTTTTTTATTTGGTTTGGCGTGTTTTGTATTAGTATGGGGCTTTGGTTCTTGTTGTCCCTTCTAGGTGTTACTCTTTTATTTTTTCAATAAATTTCTCTTGTGCCGTCGAGATTGTCAAAACAAAGAAAATAAAAAAAAACATGCATGTGTGCTTCTTTCTGTCGTAACTAATGTAATATGCACTTGTGGTCGATAAAATAAATCAAAAGAACTAGGATGGTATGTTTCTTTTGTTTTTTCTCTTTTTCACTCTTGTCTATCTTATAAGAAATGAAGTTAAAAAGAGATACTTCTATTTATGAAACTATTGGTGCGTTTACCTCATCAAATTTTGAAGAGTCTCTCACCACCTAATTTCTATCCCATCTCATTCACAGTTTGCTTAAGCCGCATGATACATGCTGATTTTTTCCTGATTTGTGAGAGCTAATGCTGATTTGTGGTCTACATTTTTTTCTTTTGGTTTTTAATTAAGAATCCCACAGCTCAAAAAGCAAATGTAGTTCTCATTCTAGGTTCAGCTTTCGCAACTTTCGCGCTTGTGCGTGGTGACTGTAAGTTATTGATGCTTGACTCGACCCTCATGTACGCCCAATGACTATGAGCCGTTGATGCATCTCCTAATGGTAATAACAAAGTTGAGAGACTCATATGTTGTATGGTGCTATCCCTGACAACTTAAAACTCCCCACAATTACAGATACAGTGTATTCTAATGAGTATCGACATGTCAAATGTGTATTTCAGTTTCTAAACGTATATGAACAATGCATTGAGTAATTTTATTGTGGATATGATTAAGTCTGTTTGTTTTGAATTTTCAAAAATTGGAAATGCTTTAAGATCAGACGAGGAGCTTTTATGTATGTCCTTACTCTTTCACGTTCTTTGCAATTTCTGGTTGCTTTTAATTATCCAAATCTGAGAGTGTTTAATTATCCAACTTTTATATAATATATTTGAAAGGAAATATTTATCCTCATTTCTATAGTGAAGTGGCAAGTGAAAATCATGGTTGCAGGGGCTTCAAATTGCAGAGCATATGATCCCATAATAGCAGGAAAAAAAACTATAGACAAAATGGCAAATATCATCATATACTACATTATTAAGATGTTCTACTACTGTACACTAATGTCAACAAATTTTCCACTTCACATCTGAGTCTCTATGAAGGCCAAAATTGCCAAACCAGACGCCCAAACATCATCATCCAATACATGCTCTTCAGGGGAGTGACTTATGCCTCCTCGACAGCGCACAAAAAGCATTCCCACCTGCTCCAAATTTTGCAGGCCAGAATTTTTCACACGGTGATCAACACAAACAATAACATGGTTTATGATTCATCTGGAAAGTGAAAACAAACCTTGGTTAAATGAGACAGAGCCATTGCATCATGTCCTGCTCCGCTCATCACAACAGGAATTTCATCCTGAATGGCAGCACCTGTCATTCTCTTGAGTCCAATATAAGTTGCAGACTTTAGCTTTGAACTCAACTCAGAATCACAAATGACTGCATCTGCATCATGCTGAAAAAATACAAGGCATACCGGGTTAAGCAGCCTGCAAAATGATGGGACTAGGATACGAAAGTCCCTCACCTTACGATCAATTGTACAAGAAACTGAACGTTTATCACATATTTGATACATTCGGTTAGAAAATTCATAAACAACAGCTTCACGTCCCATATCATCTATAGTGCGCAAATCTACGGTGAACGTTACCTGAAATCAAGAAGTTCATTTTCGTTACATATTTTGACAATTGAATGACAATTAACCCCATTTGAGCAGGCTGGCGAATTTAGCAATGTCAAGAGATGAACTTCTTGCCTGGCCTGGAATGACATTGCTTGCACTCGGCCAAGTTGATATCTCTCCAACAGTACAAACTAGTGAAGTAGAAAGTGATTCCATTGAGAAACTTTTACAATGGCCATCAAAAGACAGAAAATCTTGAGGATGTTTACATAAACTTTCTAATAACACAATCGCTTCAGCGGCAGCGGCCATAGGGTCATGTCGCATAGACATTGGCACTGTTCCAGCATGCCCCTGAGAGCCTCTCATTGTAACCTACAATATTGATGCACAGGGGATTGCTCAATCAAGATAAGAAGCTAAAGTGCTAGCTCAGACGGTAAGGTATCCATGATGAAAGAGTCCAAAAATTACATGTAAAGAGCCATCGTATAGATCTTGTACTGACAGGGATCTGCTATAAATTTTACCCTTATGTGAGTTATGGAAACACATGTGGCTCATGAGACTTATGCTATTTATCTTATTATTATCCCCATTTTGAATATTTTACAAATGAAGAAAATAATCTGCAGCTGCAAAATAAAATTCTGAACAATGAAACAATTTCATCTTTTTGCGAATCAAATGAACCATAATTTAGACATGCAACTATGCAAGCTGAAACACTTCATATACCTTTAGTCGTGTCTGTCCAGCTATGCCTTTAACCACTGCTAGAGGAAAGCCAACCCATTCTAGTACAGGTCCTTGTTCAATATGAATCTGCAACATGAACCAATTGCAAGGCATGAAGTCAGAAATTTAAAACAACTTACAAGTTCATGGTGCTGAGTTTTATTGTTGTTTTCAGATAGGATACTCTAATACAGGTTTGTCTATAGGCCATCATACCTCAACATAACCCCAGACTGACTTCGGGTCATATTTGAGGTGCAACAAGTTCTCCTCTGTAATTTCTATGGAGTTCTTCTTAAGAGCATCTTGAATTGTTAAATCACTGCACAAGGATTACACATAAATACATTGCTAATGAGTAGTATTGCAAACAGATATATGATGGGATTTGTCCAAGGAAACCTTTTATCGGTTATTTTAAGTGCTGAAACTGGCAAAATTCCGGCTACAGCAGCGCTGCCTAAGAATGTAGACTGAAACCTTACTCCCTCTTCATCACTAAATGCTATTACCTGCAATGTTGGAAAACAGAAATAACATGAAACATATAAGTAGAGGGCATAGCCACCACAAATGGAAGAAATTTCTACTCCTCTTACATACCGTAAAACACGAAGGGAAAAATTACTCTTTTCCCTTACATAATTGTAAGACTTCACCACCCTTGGAATTCATTGAACCAATTACGTTTCTCTTTACTTTATTTTGAAAAGAATGGCCACAAATTGGAAAACAGAGTTAATGATGAAAGTTAACTAAAACTTCATAATAGACCTTCCACTGAAATTCCATCCAAAGATGTCTTAAACATGTTTTTTCCTAATCACAATCGTATTAACATTTGCTCAAATGAGAAATGGCATATTTTCAACGAAACCTCTGTTCAAGCAATATAATCACATAGCAGAAAAAGTTTCACAAGAAACTTCTAAAAAATGTTTCAATAATGCAGTGGTATCTTTCCATTAAAGCCTCCATCATTCACTGACCTCAACTGGCCGGCTTAGTTCTCCCAACTTCCCATTGATATTCAAAACCTTTAATGCAGCTAACACAGAAATGATGCCTAATGAACCATCAAATTTCCCAGCATCAACAACAGTATCCTGTTATAAGAAAAAAAGGGGCTATGGAACTGTTAATTATTGGCATCCAAGAACACTATACTCCTTGTCATCATGTTTTATGTTATGTTTTTCAAAGTCTAAATTCAATAAGGAAATATGAGGAAAAAAACATTACCAAATGGGAACCCATTAACAGAGCTTCAGCACTAGCATTCCTTCCCTCAACTCGACCATGTACGTTTCCCAAGGAATCAACCCACCTGGAAATCAAGATAAAACATGAGACCAGAATTCCTGAAACACTGTTTGGATGCAAAGAAAGATAGAAGCTGACGTTCTCAAACCCGCATCTTCCATCCATTCCCGGATAAGATTTCCTGCCCTCACAGCCGCTGGGCTCATGAATGTCCTCTCAAGATATCCATCACCATCACTTACCTGTTGAATTAGGCAATAATAGCAATATTTTAAATTAATCAAGTCAAGTGAGTGACAATAATGCAAAACAACTTTGGGTTCTGTAAAAATTAACAGTTTTTCAATTATCTTAATTTAAAACAAAATGTAAAAATCATGGTAATTATAGTTTGAGCCCTGATACTGTTGCAGAAATTGTAACAATTGCAAGACCCCTGCTCTGCTTGTGATTGAATGTACACCTGATAGACATTAATAAAAAGATGCAGATAATAAATTATTTTAAAAAAAGCGCATGAAGTCCAAATATGGCATACCCCTCCAAGCTGATGGAGTCTTGCCACAACTTCATCCCTCAAAATTTCTGGGTACAAATCACTCCCTCTGTTTTCATCTTCTTCTCCAACACATATTAATATCATTATCAATGACAAATTCACATATTAATCAGATTCTATATACGTAATAATATTCATATTGAGAGGAACATGCCATTAATTACCAAAAAGCCCGAAAGAGGGAGAAATGTTTGAAGAAAGCACAAGCACCAAATAGCAAACGAAGACCAATGAATTACGGAAACAGCTGGTGAAAATGGAGCTGGGATCAATGGCTGAATGATGGATTATCTTGGTGACACGTGTAACAGTTGCCATGGCTGCCACCTGAACCAAAACCAATCTAACCAAGAGAGGCAGCCACGCAACTCAACTGATGCTTAGCTTTCTGCAATTTGAGCACCCTTAATTTCTCCTCTGTCTGATTGATTGTTGTGGTGATGGTGGCGGTGATGACTGGTGGGGGTTGATGTGGACCCACTATTCATGTGGGCCCCATGTGACGTGGCAGGATCTTGGTTTTAATATGTGGAGAGCAGCCATGCAAGATGCAGATGCGAGTAAATTGTAAAGTAATAAATATTCGGATCAGGGTCTCACTGGGCGGGCGCTGTCAAAAATTAAGATTTTATGATGCGTTACAGTTTTGCAATCCAATTAGGATTCTTTCATGAATTTTCATTTAAACTGTTTTAGACTCACATGATCACACCAATAATTTTTTGTACCAACATTTATAAATTTACACACTCATAAAGTTTTTTTTATTTTTATTTTTATAAAAAAAATTTAAAGAAATAGAATTCATTTATAGAATCAAAGTAGCGTACATAAAACGATATGAAATAGTAGCCTCGTTAAAATCTTTATGAGAGACAAACCTTATAAATACGAAAGATGACTACACATGTTAATAGTTAACAAGAGAGTTATTACCATTACTTTCTTTGTTTTTATAATAAAAGAGAATGAGAGAACCCTAATTATTTTATGAGGATTGAAAGAGACATTGCGTCGCTTTCAAAACGAATACAGATGAATAAACAAATTTCATGTTGAAAACGAATTAAGTGGAAGTGATTGATATTGAATTTTACTTAACAAAAAGGAAACAGGAGTGAGTTGGGTGGCTGCATTGTCACACATCACATTATACCCTAGCATGATTTTAGTGCGATGTCGTAACAACTATGTAATTTCTCTAGTATGATTTAGAGGTGCATATTTTCTCAAAGTTCTATTTGATAGGAACGCAATATAATGAATATTCGTGATTAATCTGTATCTTAATATATGCTCATTTATGCTAAGAGGCCACGCAAAGTTATATATATATATATATATATATATATTACATTTAACAAGAATAACACTGTTTTACTATCTCCGATCAATATCACATCGACACAACGACACAATGATTCACATGTTTGCCTTGAAAACAGAATCATATATTTTATGAATTTATAATAATAATAGAGATGTTATTGTCAAAATAATGGACAGGTTGAAGTTACGTGAGCGGCTTCTTCTCCCTGAGTTTGGAAATAAAATAGTCATCACGTAAAACCAAAGTTCTCATGATCTATCTGTCATATTAGCCAAAATCAAGTTAACTAGTTTATCATCACAAGCAAGGTCTTGTTTTAACCAAGAAAGAGAGAGCTACAAATTTGAACCAATATGGAAGCTTCAAAATCCATTTCTTTTTCTTTTTTTGTTCCTTTAAGAACTTTTTTCTATTGAATTTTGTTGACTATATATCGCCACAGAACTATTTTTGTTAATTTTAGTGTACACGAAATATTGCTAACTATATGGGTGTTAACAAGGGATTTTTAATTACACATCATTTAATTGTTATATTATTATTTTTAGTATAAATGATAGTCTAAACTACACAGTTGTCATTAGGGTTCGATTACTGCAAATCAATGTCATCTTTCAATGGATTACACTCTTACTATTTCTGAAATAACCTATGTTTCCATCATAAAATGCCAAATGACCGTGATAAGGGTCTTTCAAAACAATTTTCAAATAATTTAATAATGAGGTTGATTAGGAAAAATTCCAATTCTACAATATTTGTGAATGAAACAAATCCAGTTTCATTCTCCTACACAACAATTGTATGGGTACTATATATGTTGAAGCACCAACATTTTCTCTCCGTCGCCACTTCTTTTTGTTTGTTTTTTTTCAAGGTAAATATCATGAGGTATTCGAGCCAGCTTATGCGCATCTCGACTAATTCTCACTCACAGAACTGAGTTTATCGCTAACCACCAAATATTGTAACTGCTAAGACTCGAAAAAAATATATATTATGTTTTGCCTTTTTCTCCCAGTTTCTTCTGTAGATTCCCTGAAGAGCATGCATGCAGCAGTTGTATTTTTAATTATGTGCGTTGTGACGAGTATTCCTCTATCAATAATGTATAATTTGTTTTTATTAATTTGTTTAAAATATCCTGCACTAACATAATAACATTCCTAGAGATTCCACCTGATCCTGGAGTAGTGGACCCACAAAATATTCCTTGAGATTCTTTAATGCATGCACCATTGAAAGTGGGGAAGGATAGTGGAAGAAAACTAATTAAATTAAATTTTGACTGCAAAGCTGCATGTGTCCTGTCAAAAACAAATTATATTTTGAGGGCAAACGTAAGCTTAAAGAAGGGATCGATCAACTTAAACAATGAACTTTTAGGCTTAGGGGAAGAAAGGCCCATTTTGAAATAGCTCTCGCACTCGGTCTTGGAGTCAGGGTCACATGGGCTAGCCAACCCGTGAGCCCACTTTGAAATGTAGGAGCCGGCATGTAATGGGCTCAACAACCAACAACTACTTATTCTTTATTTCATGGTGCGCAGTCTCTCATTCGTTTATCTTGTTTCTTATCCAAGAAAAGAATCTTCAATGTTCACTCTGGGAGATGATGCCTGCATTTCATTTTCAGTAAAGGGATATATCTATATATGTCCCACATGTTCCTGAAAACATGCCTTCGATTTTTGTCGAACGGACTTTGCATGTATGTATCCATAATTGATGTAATAAGTACATATCAACTATCACGTTATATGGCTAGCTAACCTCTTCTATAACCTTTTTCTTTAAATTATGCAGAATAGTACATTATTTCACACAAGTTGTGTGCATCTCAAAAGGCCTCAGTGAAGTTTAAGGCCACTTTTGATAAATTCTTGCCCTGAGCTTCCAACTAGGTCAAGATTATGCAGCTTAATTGGTAATAAATTACAATTTACAATCGATGAGGATGGTTGTTGCACGCACGATATTTCAAACAGAAAAAAGTCATGCCATAAGCAAGGAAGAGATGTTGGAATATACAGTCATTTTCTCCACAATTTCAGCCACTAAAAAATTCAAAGGTGCTAATTAAGTTTGAACTTCCCCTATCTCATGAAAAATTTATGCGAGTGATCTTGTGTTATTGATTTAATTACCTGATGATAAATCCCATTGTCTGGCTTTATTTATGAGTTCAAAGGGTTAATCATTTTAAGTTGTATAGTCCATGGACTTACATATATGTTTTGAAAAACAAAAAAAAAACAAGTAAAAGTTTTGACTCATAGATTTTGAAAAAAAATAATAATAAAGAAGGAAACTTTGAGGCCCGCCAACAAACATGTCAAATTTGTCTCTAGATTGTATGGAATGTGAAACCCAAGCCAACTTATTCAACTGTTATCCACAACAAGCAGCCAACAATGTAAAGGAGCCTCGTCACTTTTCTTCAACCACTGTATGATATATATGACGAAAAATCTACCAATTAGTATCCTCTACAATTTTCTTAGCAGAATTGTTATAATATCATGATATTTTCGGGCATTATACATTTAAACATTTTCTTTTCCTGTGTAAAACGGAACGTCGTCGAAGTTAAAAGCTACGGGTCATTTGATAACTATTTTTCAATTGAAACTTTGAGATAACTATCATTTAACACCACTCATAATCATCTTATAATATGCCCCCACAAAGTTTGCAACCAAACTGGAGTTGCATGTGCACTGTTTGGATGAAAAAGAATCACACATGCTCAAAATCCCCTATGCCAATGCTTAAAGTATACAGTTGGTGCTACTCTGTATATATTATTATGAACTCATTAGGTGGGGTTGGTGTAAGCCAGAAGCAAAGAAAGTTTTTCTGGTTTTATTGTTCTCCCTATAATTAATTTCTTCAAGATGAAGGAGGAATTTGAGGTAACCTCACCCAACAGCATCAATGAAAGCAGACACCACCACCATGGAATTCTTTTCCTATCCTCATCTCACCTTCCTCAATCAATTACTCCACACATCATCGTCTCATATAAATATTAGTCAATCATTTCATCATATGAATAGCCCTAATTTTCAAGCAGTAGAAAACTTTCCATCCCAAAAAAACCCAAAAAGAGATTATATTAATTTCTAGAGATTAATGTGTCATGAAAAAGATCTAGAGATTAATGTTGGAAGAAAAAGAAAATAAGAATATTAATTTGAGGGTTAGGACATCTAAATTCACCTAATTGCCTCCCTACTTTGATTTTCGTGATGCAATTGATATTTGGTGACGTTAGGAATCGACAAAGCATGGACCAAAGAATTAGATTCATATATTTACCTAAATGGAGTAAAAGTACTCTTTGTTTTGGATACATCTTGGTGTCCGTCCACACAGTGAATATGTACTCATGCATGCTCGTGACCTTCTGCTTTGTCCTTCAATCATATTGTTTTGGTGGGTTTTGCAGAGGGACACAGAGTGGTCAAATATTTCATTGATTAGATTAAGTTGTGTAGTGAAATTGGTCTTAATTGGGGTTTGTTCTATGCTTGGCCAAATGCTAGCTATCATAATTTGAGGCAATGGGGACAAAACACCCAATAGCTTCCATAGAAGGGTTCAATTTTGAGTATATGAATTCGTAAAACTTACATGTCACAGTTGTATACACATCGATAGGTTCTTTTTGTAGCATGCGATATCACACGAAGCGAGATAGATATATTCGGTATTTACCACCCAACTTCATCTGTTTGTTTACTTTGATTTTGCTAAGAAAAAACGATACAAGCAATTTTTCCATGTCCAAAATGGAGAATGTTTGTACAGTCTAACCTTTGTTTTCCTCTTACATATTGCATGAATTAAGAAAGTAGTCGTGTACAAGCGTGCCAAGTAAGTTGGAAATGAAAAGTTCGGAAAAAAGTTTGGCTGTCTAGTTTTGTCCATCCTAAACTTACAAATCTATTCAACTTTTTAGAAGTAGACGTGTCCAAAAGAAATATAGGGCTCTAACGCAGGGTGATCCCATAACATTTAATATCTTAGCAGCTTACATCAATCTAATAGAATTTGACCAAACCCTTTTATTTTCATAAAGAAAAAACATATTTAGTGTAAAAAAAACTAAACAAATTTAACCCAAATTTACCCTAACATGAGTAAAGTTTGCCCTCAAATTTCTTACTTTTTGCTTGTGTCCAATCTGTAAGCAGATGGCAGATTACATAGGCTTTCTTTCCATCCAGAAGTATAGAGAGAGAGAGAGAGAGAGAGAGAGAGAGAGAGAGAGAGAGAGCAATAGGCAGGCACTCTTTGTCGTCTTACTTTTAAAACTACGCACCAAAGAAACATGATTCTTCCCAAAAAAATGTAACCACTGCAACCCTAATTGGTTAATTTAAGCACCTTTCTCAACCCAATATAAATTGAATTGATTAAAAATGTTGATGGAGAATCAGACCAATAAATTGATCAACCAAACCACACCTCAATATTGGACCTCATCCTCCACAAGCTTAGCCTGCAGGTAGCAGGTTGCCTTGCTCTTTAAAAATACCTTTCATCACAATGTCAAACTTGATGGGTCCCTAAAGTAAGAAGTTGGTAACTGCTTACTTTTCTGTTAGAGAACAGAAATTAGATTAAATCAACCAAACGTATTCAATTTCACCCAAAAAAAAAAAAAGAAAGAAGAAGAAGAAGAAAGACAGTACGCAATTAATTTAAACTCTCATCATATCATTAGTATAAATACCAATTAATACATAGACCAAAAAAACAGGCATGGAGGAGGGTGGTGTCTTGTGTATGATCCATAACAAAACATTTCTTCCCATTTTCTTAGCAAATCTTAGTTAGACCCTTCTCTTTCCATGTCCCTTTACTCTACCTTTTTCTCTCTTTCTCTTTCTCCCACACAAATATAAACTCATCACATTAGCACTTTGCCCCCAACAACTTGTTCTAACAGAGCTAGAACAGAGAGAAACAGAGCAAAACAGAGGAAAACAGGGGAAAACAGATATGGAGGCAACAATGCCAAGAAAGGCTCTAACATGGTCGATGCTCATGGGGTTTGCCAGCTTCATCATAATTCATGCATATGCAGAAAACTCCGGTGGAGGTCATCGATTCTCCGGTGGAGGTCGTTTTCGTGACGATATGCGCAAAATGCAAGAGTTCAAGGCCTCGCTTATCCGCCATGATTCAATTTCTGCTGCACCACCACCTTCAGTCTCGCCCTCTCCTTCTCCTAGCTATGTTGATCCTCCACCGGTAATTAATGGCTTTGTGTATTTTGTTCTTGAAATTATTTATGGTTGATTAGTCTATTTTGTTGGAAAATGATGGTGGTTGTTATGATGGTGATGCAGGGGAGAAATAGTGCACGTGTGTATCACGTGACATCGTACGGTGCTGATCCAACGGGGGAAAGAGACAGCACTGATGCACTTGCTGAGGCAATAGCAGATGCATTTAGAGGACCAACTGAAGGGTTCTTGATTGACGGAATTGCCAATCTTGGTGGTGCCCAGATCAGTCTTGAAGGTGGCTATTATCGCATCAGCAGACCACTCAGGTTGCCTGCAGCTGGAGTAGGAAACCTTATGGTATGCCTCAGTCAATAAAATTTTAAAATTTCCAATATCTTGGGAGTGTGCTAGCAAAGATTAGGAAATTGGTAGGCGTGAATATTATTGATTAAAATCTATCCTATAGTTTCTGGTACACATGGTTATGCCACATGTCATTCAACGGCTCGCCCACGTGGCTGGACCAGGTTCGGCATTGGCACAAAGGAGTCACCATTGATCATATAGTCTAACGTGTGTTTTCAAATTGTTAATCAAATACATGGCAACATGATGACTTTCAATTTTCATTCTGTATTAGGTTTATGTGATTTGATGTTTCATTTGAGTTTTATTTATTTATTTTGATGAAACAGATTCATGGAGGAACATTACGAGCCTCGGATGATTTTCCAACTAATGGGTACCTGATTGATTTATCTGCTTCATCATCACCCAACGAGAATGAAAAAACTTATGAGAGCTCAATTTCTGCACAGCTTTCTTCATCCTCATCCTACAACTATGAGTACATAACCCTAAGGGACCTCATGTTAGACTCTAACTACAGGGGTGGGGGCATTTCAGTCATAAACTCACTTAGGACCAGCATAGACAATTGTTACATAACTCATTTCACCACCAATGGGATCTTAGTCCAAAGTGGACATGAAACCTACATCCGAAATTCCTTCCTAGGCCAGCACATCACCGCCGGTGGTGATCATGGTGAAAGGAACTTTTCAGGCACGGCAATCAACCTAATGGGCAATGATAATGCTGTGACAGATGTGGTGATTTTTTCTGCTTCTGTAGGTATAATGATTTCGGGTCCAGCCAACATACTTTCCGGAGTACATTGCTACAACAAGGCCACTGGATTTGGGGGCACCGGAATTTATTTGAGACTTCCTGGGTTGACGCAAACCCGAATTGTGAATTCTTACTTGGACTACACTGGTATAGTTGCTGAAGATCCAGTACAGCTTGATATCTCAAACACTTTCTTCCTTGGTGATGCTTACATTGTGCTAAAATCAATAAAGGGAGTTGCTAATGGGGTCAATATTGTTAACAATATGTTTAGTGGGTCCAATAAAGGGGTTGGAATTGTTCAATTGGACCAATCAAAGGGGCCTTTCAAGGACATTGGACAAATTGTTGTGGACAGGAACAATGCGAGGGGGATGAACATAAAGAGCACAGTTGGAAGGAGGTCTGTGCAAGGCAATGGCACCTCCTGGACCATAGACTTTAACCCAGTTCTTCTATTTCCTAACTTTATTAAGCATGTGCAGTACACGTTAAGCACCGGCGGCAATGCGTTCCCTAACCATGCCCTGAGGAATGTGTCGAATAATCGTGTTGTGATTGAGTCGAATGTGGCTGTTCCTGCTTCTGTTTTTGTGACAGTGGATCAAGGAGTGGCAAACTGAAGCTCATGACCTGAATTTGTGTCGAGATTGACAGGACAGTTGTGAATAGGTCGGGAGATGGATACATTTTCTTTTTGATCAACCACTCTACTTTAGCCAAAAATATTATTTTTATAGACAAACTTGGACCATAATACGTTTTACACTTGTAATAGTAGTTGAAAGTACAATAAATCAAATACAATACATCTGCAAAACTTAGCCCAAATGTCTTGTTGATTTGCTGAAAGTTGTGCACTAGAAAATCACCAGTTGGTCAACTTTGGGAATCTCAGTCTCAAGGGCACATTCTTATAAGAGAGGCTTCCTCTATTACTGCAATTTCAATTTACAATCACATTTTAACAGAAGTCAACAACGTTAATTGACCTGAACTATGCCGTGTTTGAACATCATTCAGAAACGATCTAGAGGGTCATTGGGTGCCTTGAGAAAAAAAAAAGAAGGTGAGGAAGTAAAACACTCTGGGTCTGATATTTGTATGTAGTCTAAGAAACATGACATAGAATCAGGACAAGATTTGGGCAGAGGTTTCATGGAGTAGGAACAGCAATGATCAAAAGTCCAAGGTTTTGAAATTGAAACTTGAAAGCGTGGCTAAATCTTGGCTATTGAAGGTAGTTGAGCATTTCGACCAAAAAAAAAAAACATGGTAGTTGAACTGTAAACACGAATTTCCTGCGACAAATGAGACAAGAACACGTGTACAAAATAATATTGTATTAATGAAATTTAGGGTTACAATCTCTGTATTGAATCCTCTGATTCGATCTCCAAAGTGTTTAAAGAAAATTTGTGTTTGATACAAGGGTCGTAGAGACTTGATCTTGATCAAACGGGTAGCACGAAGCTTGTTTAGTGTTTGGGAGTTTTCTATGGTGAAGGAACCGGCACGTGTTTGTTGTGCTTGGTGGCTCTTCCAAAGTAGGGTGAAGAATGCAGAGAGTTTTCTGTTTCTTCTGAGTGCTAGGTTTTTTCTCTGACCCCTTCTTTCGTCTTGAAGCCTCCTATTTATAGGCTTTTGTCGGATGCTTAACCTAAATAACTTTCCCTATTTAAAACCTTGATTTGTGGGATTCTGATTTGATTTAAATCAATTCCCATAATCTGGCGATTCAGATTATCTTCAATTGATTGACCTGATTAATATTTGATTTAAATCAAAGTCAATCACAGAAGATTCTTTCCTTTAATTTTGTCTTCATCTTGAACCGTTCGATGCACTCCGTCGGATGTCGCCATGTGTCATTTTTGACAACTAATCCGATTTTGATGAGTCACATGCCACATGGGCGAATTACGGGGCCCACGATTTAATCCACCGAACCCTAATTATTTTCTTGTCAATGGAATTTATTGCACCAAAATTTCTTTGTCTACAAATTGCCCCCACTTCATGATGCATTGTAGACATGTGCCTTTTCACATGTAGGAGGTGCAGCTTAAAGTGTTCTTTTTTTTTTTTTTTTTTTTTTGGGTAGATATCATTGAGAATATCTAACCTATTTCCAACGTTGGTTTCCCTTTTTTTTTTTTTTTGGTAGATATCATTGAGAATATCTAACCTATTTCCAACGTTGGTTTCCCCTTTTTTTTTTTTTTTTTTTTTGTGATATTATTAAGCTTAATAATATCCAATGTTGGTAAGATCTTGGGAAGCAAGATACAAAATCTCATACTTTCCTAAACTAGGAATGAGAAACCCTACTAGGAGCTTTGATGGTCTTTGGTTTCTTTAAATTGCACTGTGTTCATGAATATTGAGATCAACCAAATAGAACAGCAGAAAAACTCCTCTTGTTGGCAAGAAGGTCTACGACTTTGAAGTTTGCATCATCCGAATTCTCAACAACCAAAGTGGTGAGAGTTGCTTGTTGGTAGGCTTGAACCCATTCTTTGTTTCATCATGTTCTTGTCAATTTTTTTTATTATTTTTCTTCTTTCTTCTAGCCACAAGAACCTACCCTTGGCATGTTATTCTTTCTTTGTGCCGGCGTCTTCTTCTCCTTCTTCATCTATTTTTTTTTTCTTTTTTTTTTCTTTTTTTTTTATCTTCTATTTTGGGTGCACTCCCACCATGCAACATCAAACTCAATATTGGCATACTATTGCTGTGCTTGCGTCGTCCTCTTTTTTTTTTTTTAGGTGCTTCAAAAGAAAGTGAAGAACGTAGACGTCCTATACCGCTTGGGTTTGATCCATCTCTCCGACTTGGTGATAACCCGCTCAAGCGCGTAGGCTTTACGTAAGTGGAGGATGAGTGAAGAACGTAGACGTCCTATACCGCTTGGGTTTGATCCATCTCTCTGACTTGGTGATAACCCATTCAAGCGCTTAGGCTTTACGTCAGTGGAGGACAAGTGAAGAACGTAGACGTCCTATACCGCTTGGGTTTGATCCATCTCTCCGACTTGGTGATAACCCGCTCAAGCGCTTAGGCTTTACGTAAGTGGAGGATGAGTGAAGAACGTAGACGTCCTATACCGCTTGGGTTTGATCCATCTCTCCGACTTGGTGATAACCCGTTCAAGCGCTTAGGCTTTACGTAAGTGGAGGACGAGTGAAGAACGTAGACGTCCTATACCGCTTGGGTTTGATCCATCTCTCCTACTTGGTGATAACCCGCTCAAGCGCTTAGGCTTTACGTAAATGGAGGACGAGTGAAGAACGTAGACGTCCTATACCGCTTGGGTTTGATCCATCTCTCCGACTTGGTGATAACCCGTTCAAGCGCTTAGGCTTTACGTAAGTGGAGGACGAGTGAAGAACGTAGACGTCCTATACCGCTTGGGTTTGATCCATCTCTCCGACTTGGTGATAACCCGCTCAAGCGCTTAGGCTTTACGTAAATGGAGGACGAGTAAAGAACGTAGACGTCCTATACCGCTTGGGTTTGATCCATCTCTCTGACTTGGTGATAACCCACTCAAGCGCTTAGGCTTTACGTATTGGAGGACGCCCAACTTGATCGAGCACAGATACTTTCCCAAAGAGACCTTCTTTTTTTTTTTTTTTTTAGTTTGCAGTTTTGGCTCATGCAAGCGAGTGAGCATTTGGTGCCTTGTGCATTTTTGGCTCTTGCAGGCGAATGAACACTTGGTGCATCGTGCAGTTTCAGCTCGTGCAGGCAAATGAGCATTTGGTGCCTTGTGCAGTTTAGGCTCGTGCAGGCGAACGAAGGAGCATTTGGTGCTTTGTGCAGTTTAGGCTCGTGCAGGCGAACGAAGGAGCAATTGGTGCTTTGTGCAGTTTAGGCTCGTGCAGGCGAAGGAGCGTTTGGTGCCTTGTGCATTTTTGACTTGTGCAGGCAAATGAGCAATTAGTGCCTTGTGCAGTTTAGGCTCTTGCAGGCAAAGGAGCATTTTGGTGCCTTATGCAGTTTTGGCTCGTGCAGGCGAATGAGCATTTGGTGCCTTGTGCAGTTTTGGCTCGTGCAGGCGAAGGAGCGTTTGGTGCCTTGTGCAGTTTTGGCTCGTGCAGGCAAAGGAGCGTTTGGTGCCTTATGCAATTTTGGCTCGTGCTGGCGAAGGAGCGTTTGGTGCCTTGTGCAGTTTTGGCTCGTGCAGGCGAAGGAGCGTTTGGTGCCTTGTGCAGTTTTGGCTCGTGCAGGCAAAGGAGCGTTTGGTGCCTTATGCAGTTTTGGCTCGTGCTGGCGAAGGAGCGTTTGGTCGAATTTATGTTAAGCGAAATGAGAAGTATCCTCCTTATGTTTTTCACCTCGGGAGGTGCTTGACGCATTATTCTTGAAGAATCCCTTGGGGAAGAAGTCATGTAGCATGATGGGGCTAGGCGACCTTTGTTTCAAGAGTTCATCTTTTGGAACCATTTTGTTCATATTTGATAATTCATTTCCTCTATGCCTTTTATGTGATTGAGGAGAACTTCTTTTGCTTACAAACCTTTTTGATCGAGGAGTTCTTGGCAAAGGTGCACTCTTATGTAACTGCTTCCGAGTAGCCAATGCCCATCCTTCATTATTGTCATCGAATGAATTGACACTACTTTGACTTTTCACCCCAACACACTCATACGGATTGAGTTGATGGGTTTCAGAGAATGCCCCCAGTGATTGAAGTGAGGGCGAATGTGCCGAACCAGATAAGACAAATGAGATCGTAGCATGGTTAGACTCTACCACCTTGTCAAGATCCATTTCGATTCTTCCTTGTTGTGCCAACTTCATGATGAGATCTTTCAACACGAAGCACTTTTCCACTGGATGATTGATGACACGATGGTACATACAGTATTTCGGGTGGTTAATATGATTCATCTCTTCAGGGCGTTTGCACTCAGGTAACTCAATCACCTTCTTCTCAAGTAAGTCTTCCAGCATGCCTTCTACGTCAGAGTCTGGAAAAGGATACTTCTTCTCCTTCATTTCTTTTAGGGTGTGTCGTCGTGGTTCTTGATCTTGAGTTGACTCGGCCTTCCTCGCATCTTTCTTGCCTCGAGTGGAAATCTTCATTGGAGTAGCACTGATCGTCATTGACTCCAAGATGCGTGTCCTCAAAGAGTCTGCCCCATGTCTCGACGACTTGTCATTTCGATGATCACTCATCATTTCCTTTCTTCCATCGTGATTAGCGATACTTAGCTCTATGTCATGCGCACGAGTGGTCAATTCTTCAAAGCTACGGGGTTTGATCCCTTGAAGAATGTAGAGCAGACCCCAATGCATACCTTGAATGCACATCTCTACAGCCGATAACTCTGAGACTCGATCTTTGCAGTCGAGGCTTAATGAACGCCAACGATTGATGTAGTCAATAACAAGTTCGTCTTTTCGCTGCTTTGTGCTAGTGAGCTCTAGCATGCTAACTGAGCGACGAGTGCTATAGAAGCGGTTGAGGAATTCTCTCTCCATTTGTTCCCAGCTGTCAATTGACTCAGGTTCCAAGTCAATGTACCAGTTGAATGCAGTGCCTCGGAGTGATCGGACAAATTGCTTCACGAGATAATCGTCGTTAGTGCCAGCGCTGTTGCACATCTCGATGAAGTGGGCAACATGTTGTTTAGGGTTACCTTTTCCATCAAACTGCATGAACTTTGGAGGTTGATAGCCCGTTGGCATTCGAAGGTTGTCTAACCTTTTGGTGTAAGGCTTGGAATAGATAAATGTATCTTGAGAAGGTCCACCATATTGAGCCCTGATGGTGTTCGTGATCATGTCCTGAAGTTGTTGGATAGATAAAGAACCCACCGAGGCTGTGTCGCCTTTTCCGTGCGACTTATCACCCGACTCTGTTTCATGACCCAATCCTTTCTCACTGGATTCAGCTTCATGATGTGATTCTTTCTTATGCACGTCTTGGCTAGGTTCCTTATCTTGATTTGTCTCCCACTTGTTAATGAGAGAAGCAATCTGCACATCCTTCTCTTCGACCATCTTCGTCAGTTTCGTGACCGCTTCACTCATATAGGCCAGCTGTTCTTCAATAGACATTGCTCCCGTCACCATGACCTACATAGCCATAGAATAAGACTCACCTACAGACGCCGAGGCAATCTTCTTCTGTTGGTCGTCAAGTGGGGATCCATGGTATGAATCTGTGCTCGAGTCAACGTCTGAAACAGGCGAGAGTAAGCATTCTCCTGAATTCTTCGAACATGAAAAACTTTTTTCTTCGTTCGAAGAGTTTCTCTCATCCGCTCTGACGATAGTCTTCCTTGCCAAATTGATGACCGGTTCACGCCTTCGGTTCACATCTTTCGCCTTGGCTTGAGTCGGTATGGAAGTAACATGTTGAGTTGCGGGTATCGCCTTGGCCTTGCTCCGGGTGACGACCCCAGCAGAATCTCCGCTTGAGAAGGAGGCGCTCACGCTTTTGCCTCTCGTCGAGGGAACGGATTGAATCTTCTTGGAAGCCATCGTTTTTGGTGTGTTGATTGATTTTGGAACTGGAGAAAGAGATGAGAGGCAGAGATGGTCCCACTGGGCGTGCCAAATTTGTAAACACGAATTTCCTGCGACAAATGAGACAAGAACACGTGTACAAAATAATATTGTATTAATGAAATTTAGGGTTACAATCTCTGTATTGAATCCTCTGATTCGATCTCCAAAGTGTTTAAAGAAAATTTGTGTTTGATACAAGGGTCGTAGAGACTTGATCTTGATCAAACGGGTAGCACGAAGCTTGTTTAGTGTTTGGGAGTTTTCTATGGTGAAGGAACCGGCACGTGTTTGTTGTGCTTGGTGGCTCTTCCAAAGTAGGGTGAAGAATGCAGAGAGTTTTCTGTTTCTTCTGAGTGCTAGGTTTTTTCTCTGACCCCTTCTTTCGTCTTGAAGCCTCCTATTTATAGGCTTTTGTCGGATGCTTGACCTAAATAACTTTCCCTATTTAAAACCTTGATTTGTGGGATTCTGATTTGATTTAAATCAATTCCCATAATCTGGCGATTCAGATTATCTTCAATTGATTGACCTGATTAATATTTGATTTAAATCAAAGTCAATCACAGAAGATTCTTTCCTTTAATTTTGTCTTCATCTTGAACCGTTCGATGCACTCCGTCGGATGTCGCCATGTGTCATTTTTGACAACTAATCCGATTTTGATGAGTCACATGCCACATGGGCGAATTATGGGGCCCACGATTTAATCCACCGAACCCTAATTATTTTCTTGTCAATGGAATTTATTGCACCAAAATTTCTTTGTCTACATGAACATCGGTCGTTATTCTTGTGGTTAGAGTTGGTAAATCCTACCTACCCAATATCATCGTTTATAGTATTAGAAATCCAAAGCAAGCCAAATATATTAGAGATTGGAGATAGTATGATGATGATTGGCCTCTATATGCAGTTCATCAGCTAGAACTACCCTGCTGCCGCCACTTCGTCCTCAAGTCCAGCAACTCCATTTTCAGTCATTGTTCTTATCAAAAACATTGATAGAGGAACTGCTAGACGTGGGGACGAAGTGGTGCAAGCGGTTCTTGTAGTCCCAACTCCAGAGCTAATGCAATCATATAGAGGCCAATCATGATCATCATTGGCATGAGGATGCTGCCCTTGTTTATCTTCATGTCTTGATCATCATCCACCACTTCCATCTCTTGTTCACTTTTGTCATGGTAATCCCGCCCCAATTCGATCTCTTCTTCGTATATTGTCATGAGACAATGGTGAAGAAGAGGCATAAGTGGTGAAGTATGATCATGAAAATGAGAGTGAACAAGGGATGGAAGGGGCGGAGGATCAACACAATCAAGGTGAACAAGAACAGGAAATGTAGAAGGATGATTATATATGATCTCCCAATTACTCATGCGATGGAAGATGCTGGTTTTAATTAATTAAATTACAATATTAATAATATGTATTTAACCTGATCATCGAGAATTAATAGAGATGCATGTTCCCATCTCAATTTTATTTTGATGCTCATAGAGCGAAAGTCAGTCAAGCGCAGGCATGGTTTTTGTATGATTGACTGTCTGTACAGAAAGAACATGTCGAACTGTAAGGACTACTTTTCTAGTTTTATCGACTGACAAATTGGTAATGGCAAGCAGAGATAAGAGAATTGAACACCACAGCACAGTCAAATTGCACAAAATATTTGTTTTTTTTTTTAAAAGTTATCTTCTTTGTTTTTTTTATAGCAAAGTTAAAATGAGAGGGGGTCTTTCACACACTGCAACGTGTCATAGAGTTTGAAGTAAAAACCACTACTCTGCAAATTAAGGCCATTTTTTACTAAATTAGACTCCGTTAGCAAGTTATCTTCTTTGTTGACTTCATAGAAATGTAATGCTTTCGATTATAAATTTAATACAACTGAGTAACATATTATATAGCCTTAGGGGTCAATGTAGGCTTATAGAACATGGCAAGAAATAAAAGTAGCTAGGCTCATTAATTTAGCTCAATTTCAAAGTCCCAATTCCACACATATATGCTCTGTTCCACCAATTTCTTTGTGGGTGAAAAGGTTCTGGCATGCGGTTCCCTGGCGATCAATCTAACGAACCCTAGGGTCAAAAAAAATGTCTTTAATGTACATGTGTTTTTGTGTGAATAATGTCACTACAAAAATTGACTCGTTTGGTACGTCGGACTGTATTGACTAATTTCTTTTGGATAACATTAATCTGTCCCGAATAGTACTAAGTTACGTCAGATAACAACGGATTGGACTTCAAGATTATAAAAATTATAGTAGTTATAACCAGATAGTCATTTTTTAAAAAATTACTGTAGGAACCACCCTTGTTTGACTTTAAGTAAGCACTTTGCAATGCCATTATTAGAACTCAACTAGATTCATGGTCAGTTTTCTTGAGTAAAATACACAACGAGGAACTGAAATTAGATTTTAAATTGCAGAGGCCTCCGTTCAACACCAAATAAATTCCTCGGTATGACCAGCCAATGGCTGCTGGTTCCGCAGAATTGACATTTTCGATTCAGGCAAATAAGAACAACAGCACACAAACATAAATAAAACCCAATTGAAAAAGAGAAAATTCAAGAATTGTTAAT
Source organism: Prunus persica (assembly GCF_000346465.2). NCBI lineage: Eukaryota > Viridiplantae > Streptophyta > Magnoliopsida > Rosales > Rosaceae > Prunus > Prunus persica. The sequence goes on along the minus strand of NC_034012.1, from coordinate 6,302,310 downwards.
AACCCATTTCACTGAATAATCATCTGATCACTCTCATGATAAAGAAACACAGACACGCATGACAAAAAATGCATGACGAACAAAATGGCATAAAATCTGACAGGTATCAGACTGAAACTCTAACTGGTATCACTAATACAGAGGGGCTCCGACAAATTACAGATGAGAGAGTGAGGGAGAGAGAGAGATGGATAACCGGAAAAGTGACTTGTGGAGAAGAGAGTGAAGAAGAACTTTAGGAAGAAGAAGATGAAAAGGGCATATGATTTTCAGAAAGCATGTTTTCTTTTTCCCTACATGGCGGAGGCACTCCTAGGCCTGGAGTGGCCTTGGCCCCCCCTATATTTTTATTTCTCCTCTATTATATTATAGATAACATATAGAATTTGTAATAAATAACTTAAAATTTAAGTTAAGATTTTCTCTAAAACAAATTAGATATGACTCAATTCGAAATATTTAGCTCTAAACATGGAATTATTGAATACTTTTTATATACTTATATTTTCTACTTCGGCCCCCCCAACTTTACAATTCTAGCTCCGCCATGTATTATTTAAACCGAGTTATGTGAGTTGTATTAGTTAATCAGGTAATAAGAGTATTAAAAGCCCAATTCGTTTAATATAGTCAGATAATTAAATAATACAAGTTGACACCAAACAATTGATATGGACTATTTACTCCTATCCAATGTCTAATACGGTGTACCAAACATACCTTTTACCTACTATGAAAAAATAGCTAAGCAACTGTTGTGAAGCTTATGCATAATACTGAGATGGACAAGCTGGTTTGGTTAGCAACTGCAAGGGGCTAATGACTCAAATTGGAAGGATTAGGCTTAATCATGTTTATAGGGAGAGGAACTCTGTCGCTGGTCGTCTGGCTGATTGGAGTCACAAATCTGGACTTGAATTACTGGTTCTTTGATGATAGTCCTGAATGGCTGGGGCCTTTGTTGCTCTATGACTCATCGGGGTTACTACAGCCCGCTTGATAAATATAATGTAGACTTTATTCTTTGCTTTTTGGGGTTTTCACATCCCCTCCCTCCTCTCCTTCGTCCAGCAAAAACAGCTTTGAAGTCCCTTTCTCTAGGGCCTTCCCTGAAAACAAAGGTAACTTCCTCCTCTGCAATTGCGAAAATAGGAAAAACTCCTGCATACAAGGTCTTACAGATCCTTTAATTAATTTGTATGTTTTTTTTTCCTTAAACAACTTATTCACTTTTGTTCTTACAATTCAATTCCTTTTCTCTTTTAAGGCAACAACATCTCAATTGTAATGGTTGCAGGTTGAACGGTAATCACATGCTTTCTCTTATTTGGGACGTTATTTCCGTGCGTATGCCATTGTAAATAGGAATGCTTTAGTCGTGTACAATAATAAAGCCAGGACACCTAGATGAGAGAATAACAGATATATATATTTTCTCATATGCATACGTCCAGACATTATTACCTTTAATAATATAAAAATGTGCGCTGATTTTCTCTTTTACTTGAAAACTCCAAGTATTTCTTTTTCCATGGAACTGTTTTTTTTTCTTTTCTTTTGTGAGCTATTTGTTTTAGTATTTGAGGTGCACATCATTTTGAATTCAGGCAATAAGAACACTGAAGGCTTGTCCACAGATCCTGATGATTGGGAATCGAGCTAATGGGCTTTGCTCACAATTTGGGATCAAGAATTAGTGGTTAGAGCATTAGTGGATTGATACATGAGCCTCTGGGTGTTATGCAAGAGCATTAGTGGTTAGAGATATGCAAACACTCATCTTTCAGGCCTTCTCTAATATCTGGTATTGCGTGCAGGAGCAATACGAAAAACGGCGGAAACTTCTCCTCGGCTCCCCTCTACAGGTGCATGAAGTGATCTAAATCCTGTTTCACTGATCTTTCCACTCAGAAGAATAACAACAGAATAATAAAGAGATAAATCATTATGTTAGGAACATGGTTATGCAATCTGTTGCTACCTGTTCATCTAATTTTTGACACTATAATTGAGATGCCGGAACTTTCACGATTGACAGGCTGTGATCTTTGTCTCCACGTAGTTGTTACTATTCATTCCTCTGTGATTTGATGGCATATTTGTTCTTCTGGTCTTCACACTCTACATGTGAAGTTAGAATATTGTGAATTTTTAATGATTCTTAATTTAACTTGTAAATGAATAGGAAGACTACTTTATTGCTGCTATGCTTCGAACGAAGGAATAAAGTTAGTCAAGAAGTTTATGACAGATTGCATTGTCCATAGAGTTCATCCTGCAACTCAGATTAGGAAGATTAAAAGGATGAATCAAGTGATAGATGGTCTTGGGGCATTGTGTTTCTGAAATGAGAGTTGATATTTGTGCCATATTTATTGCCCACATTGTCTACAGGAGCTCAGATCTTCTCCCAAACTAACCTTAACCTAGCCTTTCAAGAACATGGCATTATGTAATTAAAATTTGATGGCAGGGTTGACAATGTTTAGCCATTTGCTTTCTCCAATTTTGGTATGATTGTATTCCATACCCAACTTTTGTTGAAGAATATAAGTACCACATCGGAAACTTGATCAAATAAATCACAACTTATAAAAAGTGGTTCCACTCCTAATAGTATCGAGACATTTTGTGATAAAACCCCACACCTACTAGGCTTTGTAAGTGATTGAGTTGGGAACAATATCGGTCGACTGGCCCGTCTCTTTGAATTCAACTACTTTATCTCCCCAGCTTGATTTTTTTCCGTCCACCTCTATTCATTACAATTTGTAGCTAATATCCAAGTGTGGTTGGGAATTCAAAGGCAGCAGCAGCCATGTCTCTACATGTTTTCACTAATAAAATTACCTCGTTAAAGTATAAAGACAACCTAAAAAGGCATGCTCAATTTTCATTATTAAAAAAAAAAAAAAAAGGTGCGTGCTCAATGCCAAATTTTTTTCACCTTACATGAAAATTTCCATTATGAGTAAACTATTTTGCGAAGTTTATAAAATTTCCGATATTAAGGTAGCGTGCTCAATGCCAAAAAAATTTCAACTCTCTTATATTAGACATGGACCTATTGGGCTTTGCACAAAATTTGGCATCAATAAGGTGAAACGATCCTATTTCCTTCCCCCTCCTCCTTTATCATCTCTGGGTGCTGTGCCTGTGCCCGAGCATTTTGTTGGAGAGATGCAAAAACCTCATCTCCCCGACTAAACTAATCTCTAGTATTGTGTGCAGGAGCAATACGAAAAACTGCGGAAACATCTCATCGGCTCTCCTCTAGAGGTGCATAAAGTGATCTAAATCATGTTTCACTGATCTTGCACTCAATAGAATAATAACAGAATAGATAGATACATCATTATGTTTGTGACATGGTTATGAAATCTGTTTGCCAGCTGAGCTGTTCTATTGCTGCTACGGGTCCGATCGAAGGAATGAGGTTAGCCAGGAAGATTGTGACAGACTGCATTGTCCATAGAGTTCATCCTGCATTTCAGTTCAAGAAGTTTAAGATGAATCCAGTGATTGATGGTCTTGTGGCTTTGCGTTTCTGAATTATTATATATATAGTACTTATCAAAACAGAACTGTACTATGGTGACGTTGCATTGTGGAAATTGATATTTTCGATGTCTTTAATTGTACTCATCTAATGAAGTTTATGTTTGATTATAAGAACATTGAATGGAAGTAAGTATGATTTGTCACGTCTTATTTGAATGATTGTACATTATGTATGCTTCGATGAATCCACCAATGGAAATAATTGGGTATTCAAGATTCACCAACACTCAAGACCATTCTATTTGGGCATCAATTCAGCGGAATCGATCAAATTGATCGATCCAAATCATAATGGTCCCTTTTTTTCTGGTTTCGATTAATAATTATTAAAAAAAAAAAATCAAATGGTTTAATACCGAATTGGACTGCAATTGTTTGATTTCGGTTGAGATTTAAGCTTTTGCAAACTAGTCTAACTCCTTAATTCTATCTGGGCTTGTTTGTTACACCTTCTTGGCTTGGATTGGCTTGGCTAAAAGTTAATCCCATGTTTGTTGTCACCTGGTCCTAATATTAAGTGGGATTAGTAATCCTAGGCCCACCAAAAATACATTCTTAGGTGTTCTTAGCTAAACCCATGTGAAAATGAGGGACTATTAGTCCCGACCAAAACTCTGCAACCAACTCCACCCAAGCACCAGCGGCAACCACTGACCACCCAAACGGCAATCACAACTACCGACTATGGGTTGCAGACGGCGATGGCAGGCAGCAACAACGATGGCAGATGACGACAGCAGTCGGTGTCAGCGACGACAAACCACCACTGCAATTGAAGCTGTTCCACGATTTATCTTTGGGTCTTCATCAATTTGAGTCTGCTTCTACCTCTCTCTCTCTCTCTCTCTCTCTCAAGTTTTTTTGTGGATGATGATTTTGGTGTGGGCTATGGATTTCTGCCATGATTTAGGTGTGAGCTCCTGCCTCTCCCTCAAATTTGTTTCTGCAAATTACTTTCCACACCAAAGCCAAAGTATCTGAACTGAATGATGTTTTTCGGTGGGGTAGAAATTAGAAGAAGAGAGAATACATATTGAAAATAAGAGAAGGAGAGAGAGCAGGGAGAAGAAGAGATGAAAAGAAAAGACGCAGAGAGAAGATGAAGAAGAAAGAGTAGAGGGAGAGAGAAGAAAAGTAAAAATACAAAAATAAAAAAATTCATTTGCTTTCTTTTTAAAATTTAAAAATTTTAAAAATTTAGTCCTAATCCAATTGTGTACCAAACGCAGTACTAGGCTTATCCAGCTTATGCCAAGCCAAGCCAATCCAAGACAATCCCAGTATTTAGTCTAATCCATGACAGTCCAGCGTACCAAACGACCCCTCTATTCATAATAGGTTGAACAACGTAAAAAAGGATGCACCAACGCACATACATGGAGGGATGGATAATATAAAAAGGATGCACCATGCTGCATAATCTGTATATGGAATAATATAAAAATACCATAATCGAAAGTTTAACAAAATTAAAATAATATATAAGTCAAAAATATATTAACTTTATTGTCCACCTATATTATAATACATGTACAAATTATATCACGTGATTGTATTACTGTACTATTAATTTAACATAGGTGCTTCTTTCCTCAATTTTAAGCTCATGCCTATTATTACACATAAAAAAATTTCATTATTTTGGTGATAATGAGTCAGCCTACTAGATATTTTGACTTCTTTTTTTTTAAGGTGTTTGGGGGTTTTGAATCTCCATCCACATGGATTAAGGTGGAAGAGCTCAACGAACGGTGGATAATTTGACTTTTTTTAATGCCCATTTTACCCCTAGAACAAAAATGGAAAAGAACCGTTATGCGCCAATTCTGTACGTGGAACGGTTTTCTGATTTTGCCGTGTGGTTTCATAGCCAAGGTTTCAAAACTCAAAACAAAAACAACAGAGACCATGGACAAGAACGAGAACGATGTCATTGAGCAGTAGGAAGACAAGTCGAAGCCGATGAACGACAACGACAATGCAAAGGTCGATCAAATGGAAATCAACGATAAGTCTGCCCCTTCTTGGGATAGCAGAAATGTTTCTAAATTTGGTTCATTCTCTGTGGCCTTCCATGAAAGCAGAGGTAACTTCCTACTTTGTACTTAGGGCTTCAGCTATTTCACATTATTATTATTCAAGTAATTTCTGACCTAGGATCTCTTGCATTATTTTGAAAAGTTACTTCACACTCTTGGTCTCATTTGTCTTTTTGTCATTGTTTCAAGGCTTTGAAAAATGGTATGCACTTGTCGGTAGATCTCAAGAGGATTCGGTTGAGAGCTGCTACTCTATCCATTAGACTTTATATCTCCTTCGTCCTAGCAGGTGACTTCATATTGAGGATGGCCTTGATTTGATTGGGATGTGCTTCGATACCTCTTTAGGTGACTAAGTATCCTAGAAATCGGTCGGATGAGACTCCAAATATGTTCTTGCTCGAATTCAACTTCATGTGGTATTTTCTGAGTAAGCCAAAGGCTTCGGAAAGGTTTATGATTTGGTCAGCTCGTTGGGAAGCTTTGACCAGCATGTCATCTACTTAAACCTCTATAGTTTTGCCTATCTGCTCCTAGAAAATATTGTTCACAAGCCTTTGGTAGGTTGATCTGGCATTCATCAGCCCAAAAGGTATGACTTTGTAGTAGTATGTGCCTCTTTCAATTATGAAAGAAATCTTTGATTTATCGTCCTCATGCATCATGATTTGATTATAGTCGGAGTAAGCATCTATGAACCTTAGTAGTTGATTGCCGGAAGTGGAATCTACAAGCTGATCATTTATTGGCGGTGGAAAGTTGTCTTTTGGGCATATGCCTTATTGAGGTCGGTATAGTCACGCAGACTCTCCACTTACCTTGGTCTTTCTTTGCCACTAGATAATTTTAGTTGTAGGCATACCCTACTTTACTATTTTAGCTTCACAAATTCGATCGATCCGTCCAACCCGATCATAGTGGGTTTGGTTCAGTTCGGTTGGCCTAAAAATGAGCGGATCTTGGGTTTAAAGAATCATAAACCGCTATGTACGGGTTGGAACCAAAACTTAAAAGTAGACTTAATTTTTAGTGTACCTGACCAAACCGCTCAACCCCGATCACAAAAGTTTGGGTTGGGTTGAATTGGGTTGGCTTAATAATAAGTGGGTCTTCAGCCCAAAAAAACCATAAACCGATATATATCGGGTTGGGACTAAAACCGACCCAACCCATACCCATACCCACCCCTAGTTTTAAGTGGGAGATAAGTAGGGTTAATTTGCCTTTAAAAAATTTTTTTAAATAAAATAAAAAAAAAGAGGCAGGGTTATTAGTTAGCTTTAGCCTTGGTTAAGTGTGAAGTTAGGTTAGTTGGATGTAACATTGTGCTTAATGGATTTGAATATAATTGGGCTTAATGTTTAATGTATAAAATATTAGGGAGACTTTGGAAAAGCCCAAAGGAGAGAGAAAATTTTTAAAAGAAGCAAAAATGGACAAAATTGCCCTTATTTATTTTTTGATTTCCTAAGAAATCATTTACATTTGCATGTCTTTTGTTTGAAAGTTGAGAGGTTATTCTGTCTTTTTTGAAAAAGCTTTGTCTTTTTCCAAAAGTGAAAGTTTTTTTATGGGTAAAACCTAAATTTACTAAAATATTAGGCATGAAATATAAAAAATAAATAAATTATTTATATTAATAAAAAGTGCATATACATATTTAGTAAGTAAAAATAAAATACATATTATATCAATCAAATCGGATCATTATCTAATTGGATTACCAAATTCAGATTTGTCCTGTTAACTTAATGAGTTAACCTATTCGGAACATAATTGAATTATTGAATTATGCCACTAAATCTATCTCCTATTAATTACATCTAATTCGGATCGAATTCGAATCAAAATCCGATTCATTGACACCTCAACCACTAGCGGACCCAGTTAATGATTAATTCTTCAAATGGCAGACTATGGATTTACGGGTGCACATAGTTTGTGTTGTGATTAATTAATTCTAAGTGAATAGCCACCTGCGCCACACAAACATATATAATTGAGTTGTGATTAATTAATTCTAAGGAAATACCCACATGCGCTACCCACACATGTATAATTGACTTCACAAATATGATATATAGTGATATAGCTAATTAAGGCTAATTATATAATTTGAAAAAATGATTAGAGCAGATAATTGCAATAATGCCAAATATATATATGCTAATTAAGGATTTCAGTGATCTTCATGATATGATATGATGCCCGCCAACAAATTGAATATATAGTTTGTTGCTACGAAAATCGCATGTGTATAAGCTATAACATTAAACTATCCTCAATCCATAATATACATACATAAATATATAGGAAGAGTATATGGTGTTTCTACATATATAATACTCCAAAGACTCTGGATTAACGAATTCATAGTTGTGATGAATTAATTTTTCAAAGGGAAGACTCCGGATTAACGGATGCACATAGTTTGTGTTGTGATGAATTAATTATAATGCTCGGTTTTTTTTAGTTTTGATCAATAAAAAAGATCAAACAACTTAATACCGAATTGGACTGTAATGATTTGATTCGAGTGATTCAGATTATTTCAATTTTTTGGCTGACTCATGTCACTGAGGAAAATTTTGCACATGTCCACCGTACGTACTGCTATTGGAATGACTCCATTTACAGTTTTTTCTTTGTACTCTTTTTATCCTTGATCTAATAAACTTCAATTGCCTTTTATAAAAAAAATTAAAAAAAAAAAGTATTATATACTAAATAAAATGAGGGTACTTCTTTAACCTTTTAATAAATCCACTCTCGTACCATCGAATTTTCATAAAATTTATATACATATACTAAAAGACCTAATCAATGGTCATATTTGTCAATTTAGCAGACATAAATTAATAAGTCGAATTTTGTTATAAGAAGATTAAGAATATTACTTATTGAGATCATTCTAACACACAACTTTTTATCATAACAAGTTTTGAAGGAGACGTGGAAGTCATAATTCCATTAATGTGAGTTAGTACGTCACAACCTGCTCCTCCATGCCATAGACTGCAAAGGTAGCAGCAAAGATATAGACGTATTTCAAGTCTCAACCACCTCCATAATTGTTGTAATTAAATCCAATCTAACTTTTTGTATGTTTTTCTGTGAAACAAAACTGTAAAAGAAGTCTCTTTAGTGCATGCTTCGTTTGCAGGAAAAAAAAAAACGAGAAAGAAGGGAAAGGCAAAACTTAACCAAAGGTTTTCTAAAGGATTCTGATCATCACTTTCCTAAAAAGCTAAGCATGGCTGTCTACATATGTGCTTTAAGATTGTGGAATATAAGGATTAAGAAATAAAAGGATTTAGATTTTCAAACGATTTAGAAAATGTTCAAATTATAATATACAATAAATTTGTGAGGGAGAGTGGGATGTTAGGATTGTAATAGGTTTAAGGTTTGATTTCCTCCGATGTAACCCAAAGAAGAAATTATTAAAGAATTTAATTAACCTTCCCTTCGAACACCGTATGAAACAGTAACTAGATTGGTTGGATTTTGAGTTGTTGCAATGCCAAATAATCATTCTAATTACACTATAATGTATCATTTGGATAGAAGAATTCATCAAAAGACACTTCAAATTTATGAAATCTCAATTATAAAACTCCAATTAAACTTTCTAGATTTGATGAAATATGTTTTGTTTTACTAGTACTAAATCTGATGAAATATACAGATTTTACATTCGAAAAATAGACATTTATAGTTTTTTTTGTCATTCTCTATAAGGAGGTTAAAGAGGAGTTGCCTTAAGATTGTCTTCTATGTGAATTCACTTTTCCATGGCAGGGTTATTAGTTTGTCTCTTTTCATATATTGAGTTGCCTTAAGATTGTCGTCTATGTGAATTCACTTTTCCACGGTGGTGCTACCCATGTGCTAGATTATGTGCTACCCATGTGCCTTAAGATTGTCTTCTATGTGAATTCACTTTTCCAGGGCAGGATTATTAGTTTGTCTCTTTTCATATATTGAGTTGCCTTAAGATTGTTTTCTATGTGAATTCACTTTTCCACGGTGGTGCTACCCATGTGCTAGACCTTTATTTACTGGGTAATTCTCCATTTTAAACTCGTAACTTCTCTTCTTTCTTCCATTCATCCATTGATAATAAAGTATCATTTATTGATATTTTTTGGTTAATGAAATTTCCATCATATTCCTTGCTTTCAAAGGTTGCTAGCAATTTAACCAACCAAACAAATGGTGATAATAGTAATAATAACACAACATAAATTTTAACGACAACAACAATATTATATAATAAATAAATTCGACGACAGATAATTAACAACCATAAAACTAATAACCGAAAGGGAGACCGAAATTTTGTTCCTTTCCTTTCTTCTTTTCCCCTTATTCTTTTTTCTAAAATATACCTTTTATTTTTTTTTATAATTCTTTTGTTAGGCTCAAAACTATATAAATATCAAGACCCCAAAACACCCCCAACCAAATTTTATACTCTCTCTCTCTCTCTCTCTCTCTCTCTCTCTCTCTCTGTGAAAGGAGGCCAAAGAAACAGGGGAGAGCAGCATATACAGCAGCTCTCTCTGTTTTTGAAAGAGCAAAGTGCAGTTGAAAGAGAATGAGGCCCATCCCATCAGCAGCATTGTGTTTCTTCTTCTTCTTCTTCTTGGTAGAAGAAGCTAAATGTTCTTCTTACAGGCAACAAATGCTGTCAGCATTCAATCATTCCAAGCTGCCCTTTTCACTGGCTCAAGCTTCAAATGTCACAAGGGTATGAGATATATATAGATATTGTTCATTTCACTTGTTTTATTTATTTATTTAACTTGGTTTTAAAATTAAGTTTAATTAGTTACTTAATGTGTGGTGTTATGTATTGTTAATTAGAATGGGAGGGTGTTTTACCCAATCGGGTACGGGGCAGATCCGACTGGAGCAGAGGACAGCACAGATGCCCTACTCAAAGCGGTGGAGGAGGCTTTTCAACTGAAATCCGGGCTTGAATTGCTGCCTGGAATCACTGACCTGGGAGGCGTTGTTATTGATCTTCAAGGTGGAAATTACAAAATCAGCCAACCTCTTAGGTTCCCATCAGGTGCTGGCAATGTTGTGGTCAGTCTCTTCTTTCCTCTCTCTGTCAGTGTCTGCGTCATGGTGGTGTTGTTGGACAACAGTACAAGTCCAAGAATCAACTCTCTCTCGGATACGGCCAATAAATTTAGATATAAAAATTATAATATATATTTACAGTCTTTGGCCGTCAAAACTAAACCGTGAGAAAGGTCAAAAAATGAAATATTTATAATTACTGATGGAAATTACAATTGTCTTTTGAGAAATAAAATATATAGAAATTAACCCCTAAATAAAGAAAAAAATATAAGCTTTTGACGAAATGGGTTTGTGCCACGTCGCCATTTTGTAGTTTGTGCACCGACTTTTAGAGCTTTCTTTTCATGTCAGAGTCAGAAAGTCATTTCTTTTCTTCTTTTTTTATGGTACATAATACTTTTTACTATTACTTTTTCATAGACAAATTAACCTTTTCCTTTTTCCCAATAATTTTTAATTAATTAAATTCTTGTAATTTTTTATTATTTAGGTACAAGGAGGATCTCTACGAGGCTCATCCACATTCCCAGGGGACCGCCATCTCATTGAACTATGGTCACCAAGTTCCCAAAAACTCAAGCAAAAAGCCACCATCGCCAGCAATGCCGCCTTCTTTGAGAAAGCCCAAAACAATAATAATGTAGGCATCTACTATGAGGACATCACATTCAGAGACATTCTCTTCGATTCAAGCTTCAGAGGAGGAGGCATTTTCGTCGTGGATTCGGCCCGAATTCGAATAACCAACTGCTTCTTCCTCCACTTTACAACAGAAGGCATTTTAGTCCAAAAAGGCCACGAGACCTTCATATCAAACACCTTCTTGGGGCAGCACTCAACGGTTGGAGGAGACAAAGGTGAGAGGGATTTTACAGGCACTGCCATTGACCTTGCCAGCAATGACAATGCCATTACTGACGTTGTAATATTCTCGGCTGCTATTGGTATTATGCTGAGGGGCCAGGCAAACGTGGTCACTGGGGCACATTGCTATAATAAGGCCACAGGGTTTGGTGGCATAGGCATTTTGGTAAAATTGGCAGGGAACTCTCAAACCAGATTGGATAATTGCTACTTGGATTTCAATGCCATAGTCTTGGAAGACCCAGTTCAAGTTCATGTGACAAATGGGTTCTTCTTAGGTGATGCAAATATAGTCTTAAAATCTGTCAATGGCAAGGTTTTTGGGCTAAATATTGTGAACAACATGTTTACAGGGAGCTCACAGGTTCCAATAGTCCAGTTAGAGGGGCAGTTTGGGGATATTGATCAAGTGGTGATTGATCAGAACAATGTGGTTGGGATGGGGTTGAAATCAACGGTGGGGAGATTGAATGTGGAGGGCAATGGGACCAAATGGGTGGCTGATTTTTCATCTGTTTTGGTGTTTCCCAACAGGATTAATAATTTCCAGTACTCATTCTATACAAAAGGGGAGGACAAGTTCACAGCTCATGCTGTGACAAATGTGTCAAGCAATGTGGTGGTTGTGGAGAGTGAGAAGGTGGTAAATGGTGTGGTTTCTCTGGTTGTTCACCAGTAGACCTAATTAATATATATTGTTGGAGGTAGATTTCCCAAAATGTATGTAACAGATGAGAAGTTGGATGCATTTATTTATTTATTGCTTGTTATGATACTGGCCTGAGAATGTGATTATAAGAAAAAAATGAAATACCAAACTCTCTCTACTATCCAAATAAGATGGTTGAAGAATGTAAGTTCGAAAACTTGACAAAATAATATACAGCGTATAATAAATGATTTTACAACAAATAACACCGAGATCGGTTGTAATAAAATTTCATACTCGTTAAGGTGGTTAAGTTTTTATTTTAATTTCTTTAGCATTAGTTTATGTTGGTGGTCACTGTGATGTTCCTTTCTTGGATTTTAGTGCCTTGACCAGTGAATTGTCAAAGCTTGGTTGAATTGCCCAAGGCAACTACTCCAATCAGAATACTACCAAATAAAAGACAGGCACTCTACGTTGGAAGAAGGTTGTCGGAGTTGGGAAAAGGACTTTGGGAGGTCCAAAACTATCTAAAAGAAACAAAGATTAGGCATGAATCAGAAAACAACAGAAGCATATGCTTTTACATACATGCGGTTGATGATACTCTTTGCACGCGAGTGCTATTTTAATAATGCCGGAGCTTATTTGGATAATGTTTGTATCTAATACGAGTTTACTTGTGATGAATTGTGAGTAACTGTAAACCGTTGATAATAATCGGACTCATAACTTATTGGTGGTTATTGCGGCCCGCACAGGTGGTTAACCATTGCTAGCACAACTTATTACAAAATGGGCAGGGCCTAGCATTCTATTTCAAGTCCGACTCAACCTAAGACTCAACCTAATGCTCTACTGCCATTGAATTTTCAGGACTAGCCAGGCCCTGAAAAGATAAACCTTCTAAGAGACCAGAGCCTTAAGTGAAGCCCATTTGAAATATTGAAATTCCAATCAAGAAATAGGATAAAAGATTCACAAACAGGAAAGGTCTTAGTAGAGTTGGTTTACTTTTTCAAAAGACCTTGATGTCTAGTGCAAGTTGATTGATGGAAAGAAAGAAAGAACCAATAAGAATTGGTCAGGTTTCTTTAGATAGATCACAGGGAGATATATAGATATACCTTGGCATATCTTTGAAGCGCATAAACAAAAGAGAAAGAAGACAGTGGATTGCCAAGTAAGCATATCCAAACATGCCACCATTTTCCTCATCTATCATTTTACTCTCCACACCTTCCATTACTTGAGGACCATTCTTCCCATATATCATGGAAAAAATAATTAAGGTGTGATAATAACAACTTTATGTGATGTTACTATTTCTAGTGTCGTAATATGTGTAATTGATGAAATTGCACATGATATAACACAAATGAATTGTAACACCACGTGGCATAATTCCGAAATATTCCTCTATATATTTTACTCTGCACATCCTCCATCCATTAACTCATCCTTAGTCTCGACTTGCTTTTGTCTCCCTCAAATGCAAGCTCCCTTTCAGCATGTAAAATCAACTATGTGCATTGCATAACCCTCCTTTCCACTAATTAATTCTCATCTCTATCTTCTCCGCCACTACACTATCAAAAGTTCCCAATTATCTCCACCACTTCATCTCTATCTCCATGGCTCAAACACCCCCTCCAATTCCTCCAATTCCTCCAATTCCTAGTCCAACATCAATCAGAACACTCTGTGATCAAGACCCTCATCATGATCAACTCCAACCCCCAAACCATCTCAATTCTATGGTCATCTTGGCAGCCATTTTCTGTGCTTTTGTATGTGCTCTTGGTCTCAACTCCATGTTACAATGTGTTTTTCAGTGTGCCAACCGTGCCCTTACCGAACCTGTCCAATGGGTAGCTTCGCGCAGGCTTAATTCAGGGCTTAAGAAGGAGGAGATGGTAGCTTTGCCCACTTCAACTTATAGTGCCGATTTGAACACTTCTCCATCATCATCATCTTCTTCTTCTTCCGGTTGTGCTATTTGTTTGGTGGACTTTTCTGATGGGGACAAGATAAGGGTCCTGCCCAAATGCAACCATTGGTTTCATGTTGCATGCATTGACAAATGGTTGCTCCGCCACTCTTCTTGCCCTACTTGCAGGCATAGGCTCAAGTCAAGTGGCTCCATGCCCTCTCTTGCTGAAATTGTCACAACCTAAGAGCTCATGTTCAGCTTAATTCAAAATCACAGATGGGATCTGTTCTGCAGAAACTCATGAACTTGTTTTGAGCTTCATATTAGTATTTGGTTTTACTATTTTCTCTTCCTGTCTTCTTAGATTTTGTGAGTCATTCTTTCCTTACGGAGTTCAGAATGAAAGAATTTTGTATGTGTTTGGGTAGAATAATTCACCTTTAATAATGAAACTATGGCAGCTCTCTTATTGTTTCCATACTTTTTCTTTGACATGAAATTAAAATTATATTCACACTTAACCAAAGCTACTTTTGGGACCTTTAAATCTTTGTTCAACAAAGTTAAAGTTTCCCAGGTAGATGAATATTAATAATATTGCAGCCAATACAGCCATCAAGATTTATTATAAAATTGAGATTTCTAGCTTCAACTTATACTGGTAGCTTTAGTACTGTACAACTAATATCCTCTATATAGGAAAAACAAGTGTAATTTCTGAAAATGTGAAAGATGTGTAGTCTCTGTTTTTGTCATTTACTTTGATGTGCTCTGATATCAATCTGAATTTCTTTCCCCCTCCCCCTTTATCAAATAAAAAGGAAATCCTTAGGGATCCCAATATTCCGAAGATCGAACATCTATGTAGACGAAAAATTAGAAAACCGAACAAAAGTTGTGTAAGTTTATGTCCATCAGGCGTAGGATTGCCACCATATTAATTGTTAATCGATGAATTTAAATTTTCACCAACTGAAGAAGAAGGTGGCGAAGCTAAAACACCCCTCTTGAACTTCTTGCAGCAAAGTAGGATAATCCAAAATGCTCAATAACATGCTGTCATGGAAGTCACTAGCACTACACGTCCTCAGCTCTCTCTCTCTCTCTCTCTCTCTCTCTCCCTCTCTCGGACAAGCCACTTCACTATGTGTAGAGGTGTGAGAGGGATCACATTATGTCAAATGATGGAAAAGAAAAAGAAAAAGGTAGGGATGAGTTTCGTTTTGTTACACTTGCAAGGAAACCTACGCACACATGCTAGCAAAGTAGGATAATCCAAAATGCTCAATAACATCTCCTGATGGTGGTATCACCCTCATGTGATGTGAGAGATTCGGAAACAAGAAAGCAATAATTTGTGGAAACTCGAATGAGTTCCTTTAGAAAAAAACCACCCACCACATCACATCTCTAGCATACATCCATGGATAACGCTAAAAACGACTTGTAGGATTTTTGCACAATTTGAGATTTTTCTAATAATTGTATTTGAAGAGGAGAGATTACTAATAATTGTATTTGAAGATCCAAGCCTTACTTTAGGCTGTTACACAAACTTAGCCTTTGGAATTCATATTAGATTACTTCTACATTAATACCATAAATAAGTATTTCAGCCTAACCAATGGACATCAACAAGAATAAATTTATTTTTCGTCTTCATCATTGCGTTCGTCTTCAGAGTCGTCATAGAACTCATCATCATCATCTTCTTCATATAAAAGGCCTCCGAACTGCCGCTTCCTTATTCGCTCTTGAATTTGGTCCCTTATGGCTGTTCCCTAGAAGACCACAACAAGTTTTACAGAAGTAAAGGCAAATGAAATATATCTTCCCTAAATATATTTAAATTAGCTTGTGCATACAAACGTAAGTCATATAACAAAACTGAGAGAGAGCCAACCATTTTGTGGAAACCTTCTTCAAACCTCTCAAGAAATCCAGCAACCAATCGATCAGCATTCTCCACCCATTCATTACGACGCATTGTAGCAGTCTTTGTTACTATCTGTATCTGCACAGTAACAACAGAGGAAAAAACCAATCAACTACTTATTAGTCATCTTCTGTTAGGAAATAACATGGGCTTAGCAAAACCAACAAGATTGTCACATTGTCAGGGAACTAAATGTGAGCAAGTATATTGTGACAGTCTTACTGAGGCCAAAATATTTTCTGATACTGAAAGTTCACTCTAGCGGAGTCCAAATCACTTTCTATTCTCAAGCAAACAGTAATATGTGAGAAGCACTTTGCATTGTAAACAAATTTATGAAGGAAAAAAAAAACACCAAAATGCCAAAGCACATATATCATTTGGACATACTAAGTCCAATAGTCTGTTAGAAAGATAAAAATATGCTTTAATTGCAGAATATATTGCAAACAGAACGAGACCTTTGAATAGATGAACGTGAGGGAAGGGATAATACCCTTGGAAAGAGTAGACCAAAGGCAATACACATTTCCAGTTCTTTTTGGACTATCATCAGTCATAATAAATATGCATTGTTTTCAGATATATGCAACTAATCTATTCATTGTGAAGCTCCACCAGGAAGTGCATACATTTAAAACTATTGATGTTTAAGATTATATTAAACACCAATTATATGGGTTATGAAAGGAACTTCCAACTAACTAACTTGACTAAGCCCATGTCTGCTAAAATACCATGTTTACCCTGGGAAAAACTATTCGTATTTCTTTCTTTGAAATTATAAAAATAAAATAAATAAATAAGCCATTAAATGGGCACGATAACAGACATCAACTTGGGCCATTTTTCAAATACCTTCGCTTATCCGTAGACACTTCTGTGCTCATTAATATTATTTTCTTCTGCTTCCATGATTAATCTCAACATCATTGTGCAAAGTTATCACATTTTTCACTACAACCCAAGCAAAACACAATCCAGGTTACATCTTATGATGCGTAGCCAAAGGGGTACAAAATGTTTATTGTGCACGCCTATTTATGCACAATTTTGAGATTGTAACCATCTATTCAATATATCAAAGAACAGATTTTATGTAGTAGAATAACACACCTGGATTAAAGTCTCAGATACTCATAATCAATGATACATAGACCAAAAATGATTAAGCATCATGATATACATACCTTCTCTCCTACTTTTTCTTGGTGCTCCTTCACCCTCTCACGCAGTCTTTTCAGTCCCATGTTCACTCTCAGTCGCTTTTCCTAAATAGTAAGAAATGAGGATGATATAGATCACTACTTGCACTAGAAAAGAAAATGACCACTTGAACATAAGATATTCATATAAACAAGAACATACCCTCACATAGCTAACACCTAGCTCCTTTCTTGTGTACCCACGGTCCAAATTACGCATCACATACTGGTTGTAATCTTTAACAATCCTCATTATGATATCTGATGTAGAAATCCCATCAGTCCGTTTTGTTTCCTTAAACTTTCCAACGGACTTAACCTGTTTGGAAGTTTATGTAAGTACATAAAAATGAAACAAGCCCTGCATTATAGTCAAATAATGATGGGAAAAAATTCAACAAAGTAAGAACCACTACAAAAGTTAATAAGCTGGAAGTATTCACACTAGAGCAGCCACAGATACACAACCCTTCAATAATTGGTTGAAACAGAGCAAGATGAAAAGTAAGATTCAGTGTGGGAAAGAAGAAGGTTAAAATGGATAACAAAAACCCAATCTCAAGAGACTTAGAAGCAAATTTGGCCCAAAAAAGTTAGAAATATTCTATTGCCACCGAGAATCTAGTGCAGTCAACATTAAAAGGGTGGTTATAACTTATTTCATGGTCTACAAAGAACAAAAGAAGAAAGAAAATAAACACCCTTGACAGACACAAAGGAGTAGAGGAGGCCTAACAATATCCGTAATGGAAAACAGTCATATACGTTCAGCTATCACTAACACTTACAAAGTCATAGACATCCTTTCCAGACCCACTTGCATCAGCATAACTACAATTTTAGGACAAAGAAGAAGCAATTAGCACATTAAGGATATACGATTATCTTTAACAGGTATAAAAAGATAAACTTCCATGGAAAAGAATAAGATGAATTGAAAACCACATGGAAGAAAACGATTTTATCTCCAGTAGTCATACTCTATGGAGACAAAATCGTGAACCAAATAAAAACATTACAAATGTGCAAATGAATTCAGTCGTCTGACAAGGTCTTATCATGAACAACCTAAACACAATTAGGACACCACAAGTTCCCCAAAAACATTATAGCGCGATCTGCTCCAAATCAAAATGCACATACCCCTCTCTATCCACGTCCATGATAATCCTTTATCCCCTTATAATGCAGTGAAGAGAAAGCAAAACAAGCATAAAACAATTTCAAGCATGTCAAAACTTGATCTAGTACATGAAAGTAATTTATTTGGGGTTGGTTAACTTTACGGAAGAGAGTCATGTGCCACATAGTCAATCTGATGCTTGTCAAGAAACTCTTGCGAGAGCACCCATGGTGCATCGGGAATAACTTCATCCACCCATCTGTAGCAAATATATTACAAGACAATGATTTAGGAACACATATTTATATAAAATAAAATAAATTGTAAGAGTAGCCAACTGGGAGTGATAATGCAAAAATACAGTATTCAATAATTTTACCATCCCACGGACTAAAAGATGATGCTTTTCTAATTAATTCCACTATCCGTGGATCGTGAAAAAATTAGCAAAAGGGGGGAAACGTCAGGATGTTGTAAAAGGAAAGCTAATTTCTACAAATTAAACAATTTTCATTAGATCCAACGCAAGCTTAAGCCTAACAACAGAAGTGTTCATAACAATGAATTCTAAGTCCACACAAGACTAGAAATAAGCATAAGATTAACAAATACTTTTTATCCGTCCCTTCTGTGTGTTTGTTGCAAGTTGCAACCTAATAGAGAGTAGGAAAAATAAAACTACTGGATTGAAAATTTAGGCTCATGCAATAACCAACCTGCAATGGCGGAGTGACTCATAGCGCTCCTTCTCGGTCATAACAGTTTTGCCCTTATAATTGTGGGTAGTTTCATCATTGCAGCAGCCAACAAGCAGGTACGTGTTTGGGAACCTATAATTGAGACATAAATGGAATACTTAAATACTAAATCAAGCTGCATTAAGTATATATTACCCTAGAAACCAAAATAAGCATAAGCAAGGGTTCACATATCAAGTTTACTACTAAAAGCAGAAACAAGAACAAAGAATAAACTTTTTGAACTCAAATTCCAATTCCAAGACAGACATACATGGATACACGAAGAAGGAAAGCAAGATCATCATGAACTCAATAACATCACGAAACCAATCTTCAAGAGACTACGCATCTAATTACAATGACCAAAACCCATAAACAATTTCAAGTCTTGAAAGAAAATTGCTTGACTTTCAAGAAATAAACAAGGAATTTGACTGAAAAAAAGAAAAAGAAGAAAGAAAGAATGCGGTACAGCTTCTTGGCTTGCTCGAGAGAACCAGCATGCCCAAAGTGAAAGAGATCATATATGCCATCTGCATATACTCTCACTGGTCGCTCCTCACTATTCTGCTTCTGATCCTCCATCATTCACACACCCTCAATTGCAAATTGTTTGGTTTTGGGTTTCAGAGAAAACACAGAGCATCAAAGCCTCTCGCTCCCTCTCTGTCAAGGACCACTTGTGTTGCAGTCTTGTACGTCAACGTACAATACCCTTCTGAGTACAATACCCTCCTACTCAGAGATTTCTCTTCAAGAGTTCGATTATTCCTTCGTTAACGTTGTTGTTTTAATTTCATTAAAAACGGTTATTAGTTTTATGTCCCAACAGCCAAAAGAACAGTTATTTTTACTTTTCAAATTTAATTTTCATTTTTCTGTCATCTTTTTAATTAATAATTAGTATTTAAAATTCTTCTACATATATTTGCTACAAAAAATCAATGGCACCTGTGTGTTTCACCTACTACCTTAGGGAAAATGTATTTTATAACCAGACAAACGTTGAATTGATTCTTTGGGTTAGTCAAACTAGCCAAATTTGACAGGAAAATCAACGGCAAGCAAACTCAAATTCTTCTTCAATCCAATGAAATACGTAGAGAAGCCCTGCCAGCCCTGTCAGTAGAACATTTTCTTCTGTTATGAGTTACGTTCGACTTAGGTTAAACCAAAATCAGCAGTTTAGAAGAAATACTAGTGTCCACCGTTTACGAGAGTGCGCTTATGATTAACAGCGGTTAATTGGTTTCAGATCCTATGTTGGATCTTAATTGGTGTATTTTTGACAAAGTTGGATGGGAGTTTACAGCCACAGCCAAGTTGTTCCAAATATACAGTTATACAGTTATGACATTCGCAGAATCACAGCCCTTGGGCTAATAGCTCCACAATGTTAATGCTTTGTGCCCCATTGGGTTGCAGGGGTGAAATCTACCTTTGCATCCCGCCTCCTCATCAAATTTTAACAGATCGAGCGTGTACTGTTGTTTCCAATCAAGATCTCAGTACCAGCAGTCCGAAACTTCCTCTTGCTGCTGCAAGTTCAGCTTCTTTGGGGGACCAGAGGTTTTCGGGTATTCTCCATAAGCATCTTTCCCAGGTCTTGCAACCTCAACGTAGATAATCCTGCCATCGAGATTCTGATAAAAAATAAAAATAAAAGCAAATGAGTCGACGGTGATATTTCCTGAGAAAAAAATGCAGAAGAGAAATGACAAGGTAGAACCTGGTGATCCATATTTTCCAGGGCAAGCATAGCATCATCTTGACTGGTATATTGAATATACGCATACCCCTTGGACCTCCTTGAGGTTTCATCCTTGACTAGTTTAACTGCCAGACAGACAAAGTAAATACAGTTATATGACTTGGAGAAATGTATTGGAACAAATTGTGGAGCAGACTCTAAGACATAACTAATGCCTTTTGAACAAATGTATTGGATCACAAGATATTTACCTTCAGCTATCTGGCCGAAATTCGAAAATTTCTCCTGCAAACTATTCTCACTGGTGGAATACGGTATATCTGCAGCTCAAATAATACAGTTAGAACTTGAATAACTAGAGACAATGATAGTTTCTGAAAGTTTACTTTTTGCAGAGAGGCGGAGTAGATGGGATGATTAGTAAGAGGAATGAGTTAGGGGATCAGGAATGTGACTATGCAATGAACAAATAACAATTATTCATACCTTAGCACATCTGTAAAACAAAACAGAAAAAGAAAGAAACACCCTAGAACTCGTAACTGGTGATTATGGTGCAGTTGCTATAGCTGCTACCAACCTATACCATACGGCACAGAACAGGCTCTAAAACGAACTTCTATGATTAGAATTAAGGATCCGTTCGATGGTGGAGAACTTGCTGTTGTGACATCTACCATCTCTTTGTGAAAACATGGTAGAACAACCCCTTCCTGGCTAGTTCAACAGTTGCATTCAACTATCAGCCCAGCTGGTGTTATCATCTTTCATTGCATTCAGCCTAGCTAATGGATCTCTTCTCCATATCTTAATACATCTTTCATTGCCTTCATTGTTACCCTCTAGTGTCATCATCGGTCTCAGATACAGATCAGATTGATCCCTTTAACTACTTCTCATGTACAGGTCTAGGCGAAATTGATTTCTTCGCTTCATCTTGTAATCAATAACTTCTTCTAAATCTATTTTTATTTTCATATATTTTGAACCCCCACTTGCATTTCTCTTGCTCCCGTGTACCAAATTTCATTAATTGCTTCCTCTACTTCCCTATACTGATTCAATTTTTAACATCTAAGCAAAACTGGGGTACTTGTTAACACTTTATCCAAGTTATTTGTAGTTAAAATAAGTTTACCAACTAATGTACTTGTACACTCACAGGAGAACGAAACAAAAAGAGTCCAGAAAGTTACAATTGAGATGAGGTAAGATGTTTAAATCAATCAAAATTAAACAATCAAGAGCTAAACTCCAGCATAAACTATATCAAAACTTTCACTAGCAGGAACACCCAGATAATAAACCAACAAAGCTCAGTAAAGACGAACTGATTAACTTCATAAATTATATCACAACCACAAAATTTCAGCAGACCCAGAACAAGAGCCAGAACACTTGATAAATTACACAAATTGAACAAGACCCATAAATCAGTCAAATTACCTTTAAAAAAACATAGAAAGAACAAATAAAAGGAATACAAAAACCCTTTATTAAAAAAACATAGAAAGAAGAAGAAAGCTCTGAGCTTTTAGAATCAAAGGCATACATACTTTTCACCAATATTTTGCTTGCCAGTGGATAGTCGAAGAAGGAAGCTCTGAGCTTCAAAGACTTGGAGCCCGTACGGTTTGAAACAGAGCTACGGAGACTGTTAATGGGTTTCGGGTATGCGTAAAATGGGGAAGAGAGAGAGATTCCTGCCGCCCACATGCCTTCTCAATCTTTTGGTTTTCTGCAGAAACAAGTTCTCTCCTCTCATCTCTTCGCGGCTTCGTTTTCAGTTTGCAGCAAAAACTCCGCGACCCACATTCCTGAATGGGTCTCAACCCGAACTGGTGGGCCATTGACAGATCCAGGCTTCTTAGTGGATCCATCAAGTCTTCGTAAATCGAGGATTGGGCCTGAGTCAAAATGACCCACTCTTCTTTCAAATTTTTATAGGGAACTTTCCTCTTGTTTTTTTTCTTCTTTTTTTTTTTTTCCATATTCATTTTCACTCATGTTTCTCTAAATTTTTCATTCTATTTCGCAGATGTGGATTAGGCTTTGTAGGGTGTATGTCCCTTTTACACCATATATCAATCCCCTTCACCCGTAAGTTAGAAAATTTTAAAGTAGTTTAAATTGTCGCTTATAGTAAAAAAAATCATTTTATTCCTACCTCATTATGTTTACTAATATTTACTATTGAAGAGAAAGAACTACTTAAAAATGTCTCTCATAGAAAATATATCTTCACAAACTATTTTGCTCTTCATAATTTTAGTGTAGGCATACCCTACTTTACTATTTTAGCTTCACAAACTCAACAACAAATCATAAACCACTATGTATGGGTTGGGATACGGTTTGGAACAAAAACTTAAAAGTAAATTTAATTTTGAGTAAATCCGACCAAACCGTTCAACCCAATCACAAAAGTTTGGGTTGAGTTGGGTTGAGTTGGCCTAATAATAAGCGAGTCTTAAGTCCAAAGAATCATAAACCGGTATATATCGGGTTGGGACTAAAACCAACCCAACCCATGCCTACCCCTAGTTTTGAGTGGGAGAGAGGTAGGATTAATTTGCCCAAAAAAAGAGGTAGGGTTATTAGTTAGCTTTAGCCTTAGATGTGAAGTTGGGTTAGTTGGATGTAAAATTGGGCTTAATGGATTTGAATATAATTGGGCTTAAAATATAAAAAATAAATAAATTATTTATCTACATATATAAAGCAAAAGGCAGAGAATGGAGAAACATTTAAAATACCAAAAAATGCCCTTGATTAATGCAAACATTAAGAATTGAAATTATTAAATTAATGAGGACAATATGGTAAATTCACACTTTTTTATATTAAAAAATTAAAATTAAAAGAAAAATCAAATCATGAATCCTATTTTTATGGAACACAACTACCCATTATCTTTTTTAACTCTAAAATAAAATTTAAAGTTTTTTAAAAAAAACCTCTCGCAAGGGCAGAAGCGTGTGCAAAGAGACTAGTATCAATAAAAAGTGCATATATATATATATATATAAACAATCCCGATTTCTTGGACTACAGGGGTCTAAGAGATTTGTGGTCACTCACCGTTGGATTCAAATTCAACGGTTCACTCACTCTTGCACTCCTTTCAAGAAACTTTTTTGAACCGTTGGATGTTACATCCAACGGTGGGTGACCACATTCTCTTGGACCACTGTATATATATATATAATAAAGTAAAAATAAAATAAATAGTATACCAATCGGATCGGATCATTATTGGATTGGATTAGGTCAAATCCATATTTGTCTTGTTAACTTAATGGGTTAACAGATTTGGAACATAATCGGATTATCGGATTATGCCACTAGATCCATCTCCTATTAATTACATTTGATTCGGATCAAAATCCAATCCATTGACAGCTGAACCACTGGAGGACCCCGTTAATGACCTTAATGTTTTGGTTTCTTCAAGGTTTTTAACCCCCACCCCACATGGCCCATTATATTAACCTTTGAGATTTTAGCCCAATCTTTGCCCATTATATACTTAAGACATGTTTGGCGGGTTCCAATGGATGTGATTTTTTCAATTAAAATGGATATCTCTAGTCATTATTTGGCGGGCGTATAATGTATTATAGACTGGATGTGGTTATTGGACACCAGTGTATAATCTTATAAACAGATTTATATGGTATTATGGGTACTTTTAGAACAAATGATTACTTGCTTAAGTATATGTGTTGTCATCTTTTTCAAGAGGAAACCCAACTAGTTAGCCAAACTCATCGAGGTTACAACTCGCTAAACTAAGCACAGAAGCAATGATGTTGTGGTTTAGTGGTTTTTCCTTTTTTGTGAATGTATATATATGATTTTATATATAAAAATATATATGCATGATGAAGATATAAAGTTTCGAAGCACAAATTCTAATGAAATTTTGGTGGAATGTGGAGGAATGGACAATGAGTAGTGGGGTCAGCTAGGGAGAAATGGACAATGAGTCTCTTATTTTACTATTTTGTCCTTTTAATATAGCAATTTTTGTAACTTACATCTTATACCTTGTATTAGCGACAAAGTAAACTTGTTCACTTATCCAAAGAAAAAAGTAAGATGTTATATTGAACAAGTTCCCAACTCTGTTTAGCAAGGGTTAGGTAGGCAGTTTCTGGTGTTGTGATTTATTTTGGAAAATCGTATTATTCACGGAGGACTTTAAAAAATATATATATAATGATACTATGAGAGAAGATTTTCCATATTAGAATATGTCGTGAGTTTACGAATTTCCTTATATGGTAGCTAGGTTGATATCTCCCTAGACCCTTACTTGTTTGAGATTATCTCAAGTTTTGGAGCTGAAGTTTGAGAGAGAGAGAGAGAGAGAGAGAGAGAGAGAGAGAGGAAATGCTTTTGGCCACAACCCCCCAAGGGCGTCAAGATAGCCGCAAAATTACTCACAATTACTACAATTTAATTATTGTAAAATTACAAGTAATAAAATTGGATCAACTCCAATCACAAAAAGCAAGATAAAATAAAAATACCAGAGAACAGAAATGCGGGAAAAAAAAAAAAAACCAGTCATACTCAAAGAATGAACCTTTTCAACTCAAACCAAATTGAAGCTAAACATAAAATCAGAAAAAATATTTCAACCGGTTTCTTATATGTTCATATTATTCCAAGTTCGAATCATCCTCCCTCAACAATAAAAAGGAAAAGACTATTCTTCTTTGAGGCTTGTTTGCAATGTAGCATTGTCATCTTCCAGGGTTTGGGTTCTATTTTGATCACTGCTCAAGCGCATATAAATTGCCTCCAACACAAAATAGAGAGCTAACTCAAGTCCTGCAAGTCGGCAACTTAGCGTAAGGTTTGGGTTCTATTTACTTGTAAGTGGTGTTTACTTTGAGTTGCTGGCTTTGCAGTGGTTTTCATCTACCTCTATCAGGTGCTGGTGGGCGAAAAACGTCGCGTTTTAAAGAAACCAGTGAAAGCCTTGGAAGATGAAGAAGAAAATGCTACAAAATTGCACATACAATACAAGACTCAAAGCCTTTAAGGCAGGAGCATACATATACGAATAGAATGGGAGAATCATAGGATCGATCTTATATGCATTCTCATCGATCTTATCAGCCAATCGACCTATGCTAGAAAAACTTTTAGCCCATTCTTACACAAGCAGAATTTTTTTATGCCGAAATGAAAAGAATAATAACAGTAATACTACTAAATATGATAAAGACGGTTACGACACCCAAGCTCTTCGAAATCAATTAGGGGATAGATCCTCGATCGGCTGATACAAGTATTATGGATATTTAAATATGGGAAAGTCTTTCGTATGTTATGTACTAACATTCCATACAATTGATTCGGTAAGTTTTGTTTGAATGTGTTGTCCACATTAACAGTGTGACAATGCAGGGGTTTGATAATCGTTTGTTGTATGTGTATGGTTTGTGAACTGTAATCTCAGGTCTGTGACTAGTTACTGACTAGTCATACATTATTTAGGAACACTGATTTCATTCGATCCTTCGACACTTTGGTTATAGTTTAAATTCACCCTTTTCTCTTAAGTACCAATTTCACAATTGATTCATTCTTTAAAAAAAGTGGTAATGATACTTCAATTCCGGAAGAACCTACTAGGTCAGCTCGTTTATTGTTTTTTTTGTAATGTAATATTTGTTGGATGTTTGACAATATGTGTTTATTTTGATGTTTATTTTTATATATATATTTTTTTAAGAAAAATAAGCTTATAATAGATATCTCATTATATAAAAAATATGAATCAATCTTTAAAAAAATTCATGGTTCCATCCTCAATTGGGGAGGTGATGAAAGTTTATAGGTTGGTCGTTTTAGGTCTAGGTCTAGCTATAGATACTAATTTGGTATGTGGGTTCGTTCTGCTCATCTCATCACTGCTCATATATATATATATATATATATATATATATATATATTGAGAAATGTCGGGCTAGCTCACGTGTTAGATATTTCACATATAATTAATATCATGATTTTAGTCTGCAGTCTTTGGCTGGTCAAAAAAATGAGGCAGTCATCTCTTCTCTAATTCTCAATCAAATGTGAAATTCATTTGCCCTAAATTACGTCAGGACGATTTTGCAATGGAAAAGTCAACTTTATAAGTTGGACTTGAATAAAAAAACCTAAACCACATAAATGATAAATCAGCCAACAGATTCTCAATCCCAATATCTGATTTAATTTTCTTTCGTTGACCCCCCCAAAAAAAAAAAGGAACATCTTTCTCACTACAATCCTCCAAAATTTGAAATGGAAAAGACAACTTATAATATATTGGCATGTGATTTAAACATTGGATTTGAATCAAACACTTGAGCTAGCTCACTAGTCGGAGAAATGTTGGGCTGGCTCATTTATATAAGAGTATATGTTTGAGCCCATGCACTCTCTTGCCACCCATGTAAGAAGAAGTATTATTCACTCATGTTGTTGCCTCTTGTGTTGCCTTGTGAGGTTGTTTCTTTTCTTATAGTTTTACTATTGTGTTGTCATTGGTATTGTTGGTTGCTTGGTGCTTGCATATAACGAAAACGTATAAATTCGAAGTTTGAACCAACAAAAAGAAGAAACAAAGACAAATTCAATTCATTCATATGAGTACAACACGAACTTGAAATTCAAGATGCCAATAATGAGAAGGTTATTAGCAATTTTTGAAATATAGCATTATATAGTTACATGATTATTTGAATTCTCTAAATCTCTGATAACAATAATTTCTGAGATAAAGCATCTTATTAAAACTGCGAGGACTTATAACTTTAGTGATATAGTATTTTATCTCGTGCCAACCGTATATACTTCGAGTCTAAGTTACATTATTAACTTATTAAGCAGCTACTTAATTATGTTTTTAGAAGGTGGAGCAGAATATTAGTGACGAATATGTACGCACCGACTACCAAGTCAAAAAGCAAGGTGATGAGATACTCAGTCATCGGTCAACCAAGTGAGAGTCGACTTAAAGATAAACCCCAAGAGGGATAACATTTCTGATGCAAATTAAATGGCTCTCTCACTCTCTACTCTCTCTAGACTGGTCAATAATACTCATGACTAGCACACTATTATTATGAAACTTCAACTGTGAAACTTCCAAGGCTAGCTATCAAAACTCACCTTTTCTAATTATGCACTAATAATATTATTATCTCATGATTTCAGGACTAGTATTGATAATTTCATGGTAAATATTGAATGTAACATACTAAGAGAGAAGAAAAAAAAGCATATAAATACTTGTATACAAGATGCTATATGAGATTCTTTTACCGAATAATAATTTACGGTGAAAAAATTATCACACACGAGTATTTATTGTTCTAATATTACAGCATACGGGTTAATGAAATTACAATTAAAGAAAAATCTAGATACCTTTTTTTTTTTTTTCTTCTTTTTCCTAGTCAATATGCAGTAACATGAGCATCATAATATTCCTAAACTTACTAGAGATCAATAGAAAAGTCATGCAAAGCTATATCTTCTTGATCCATGGAAAATTCATCCAGAGTCTCCAGATTTGGTATAGGATTATAACCACCACCACCCAATGAATATTGAAACAATTCATGACTACCACTAATATTATTGTCAATCGGTTGCACTTGATGAACTTGTTGATTTTCTTGCAATTGCAGCAGCGGCTGTCGTCGTTGTTGGTGTTGTTGCACTTGCGGTGGCGGCTGCACCACCCGCTGCAATTGTTGTTGATATTGGTAGCTGTAGTTGTGATTACCAAAAGGTGCCATAACAGAACTAGTCACGTTATTGTTGGATCCAAAACTCAAGTTGATAGGACCCCTTTGGTTCCCAAAGGAAATGGGTGAGCTAGAAGTAGCACATCCTGTGAATTGTTGCACCAAAGCTCGAAAGTTGTTGGCGTTGGCATTGAGGAGAGTGATCGGTGTCTTCTTTGAAACTCTAGACCTCCTTCTGATTGGTTTGGATACACTTCTTGTTGGAGTTAGCTGACCTCCTCCTCCTGTATGTGAACTGCTGGGGCTGCCGTTGCTCTCTGTCACTAAAGTGGTACTTGTTGTGACAATAGTTGCATCTGAAAATCCTCCATTAGTGGGTGTTGCCTGCCCATTATCCATGAAGGCTTGTTGGTAGTATTGCCCCCACTCAGTAGAACCAGGCATAGTTCTACTTTGTTGATTCCTGAAATTGGATCGAGAGTAGTCAAACGGCTCACAACGGGAATTGCATAGATTTTTACTTACTTGGAGTGATTAGATGTCGTCGAAACCCAGCAAAACAATGAACAATACAGACCAAAAATCCTCCGATAATTAAGAAAGTAAGTTTTTAGAGAAATAGTAACAGAGTTTCTAATACTGCTACTCACATGGCTTTTTTCAGTGGTGGGTGATATGTCACTTTTTTTGTGAGGGAATTATAAGCAAGCTTATATCTCTATTGTATTTATAGTAACTTTTGGTCAAAAATGAAGACAAGTCTTCTATTGACCTTTCGTTTGAGAGAGAGAGAGAGAGAGGGGGATGCTTTTGGCCAAAGCATGCAGAGGCTTCCTGGAAATTACATCTGTTAGTATCAATGAGGTCACCATATCCACATCACTTTGGGACTGCCATTAATTGTTTTTGTGGAGCCATTTGAGATGGTCTATGCTTCCTTGGTCAGAAAATTGTTAAAAAGAAACCAACCCTGGTTAAAAAAGACTAATTTATTTAATTGAAGTATTTTCTTGCTTAGTTTGATACTCTAGCTGCTTTCCACACCACACAACAAATCCTTGTTCTAATTAATTAAAGCTTCAGATAAGGAGATATTATATTAATATGCTCAAAGTATTCTGTGGGGAATCGCATGCATGTGTGTATGTGTTCATTGAAAGAAAGAGACTGATGAAGTTCACCATTAAGACTTGAATTAACAACGGATCCATGACCACCTCTAATATTTCCACATAGCTTGCAAGTCATCATATTGATATGTTTATAAATACAACTCGTTGATCTTGTCAGCAGTAATTTTCTACTTATATATGTGCTGAATTAATTTTCTTGACCAGATTTTTTTCTTTTTGGGGGTTTTTAATGGCAAGGTTTTAACAAAGCCACTCTTTATACCCTCATGTTACGTAACGTTGTACTGGCTGTTTGTGCCTTCATTTTAAAGGTTAATAAAATTTTCTATTGATAAAAAATAAAATAAAAAATAGTGAGATTATGCCCTTGCAAGCAATTAATTAATTAATTGAACATGGTAACATACAATCACTCTCAAAGTTGAGAAACAATGATCTACAAGCAAACGTCACCTATAAATTATACGAGGTTATTTGCTGCAACCTTTAAGTATATTTCACCAACAAAGTCCCTCTCATGAGCTCCCCCACATTGTTTATTGTCTGAAACAGCCAGGAAGGTGATGCTCCCAAAAGGGTAAATCCAATGTGAACGCACTTTTGATTTTTCTTTCTTGCTGATGAAGCATTTGAAGTTTTCCTTCACAAAATGAATTAGCTTCTGGAATCCAATTAATATCACTCATATAGGGCATTACTTTTTCTTTTTCTTGGTAAGATAGAAAAATATTTATCCACAGATTAATATAATCAGTTACTTAGGGAAATTATACATTATCTGGAACGCTAAGTGGGCCCTTGTTCCACTAGGATTGGCTTGAAGAGCAAGATTTTTTTTTTTGTGACATGTGGTGTTTGACCAACAAGATTACACACCAGATCCTTTGAACATGTCTTATGTCTTTTCTTTTGTTGAAAACAAATACATCATTGTCACTTGTTAAGAAGATGTTAAAAGAGGCCACCATTTGTGTTTGCCCTTAAGTTTTTTTCACAATCTGCTAACCCAATGGCCATTTCTTCTGCATTTTTCTTTTGGTTTTTTGTTGGGTGAAGAGGTAATTAATCCATTAAGCTAAACTGTTACAGCTAACTAGCAATTGCAGGTCTTGGCCTTGGCTTAGTGGTAGAAAACTCATGAAGCTATCTGTCTTTGAGGAACATAAATTAAAGCTAAGCAAGTGAATCAAAAACACTGTTCCGGTGTATATGCTGCAGTGATATGAGCCACTATATATAAAAAGGATGGGATAAGTTGGAAGAAAAGGTTTTATATGTATATATTTTGTAACATAAACTGGATAGAAACTGTACCAGTCTTTGTTTCATTTAAAATGTTTTTTTGTATGCTTTGTCTTTTTTCTGATGTTGCAAAACTGGATGTATGTGAAAGAAATACAAGTATGATCACCTGCTCACTGAGATGTACATGTACAAGGGGGTGATAATGACAAGGTTGATTAAAATGGGTCAAAGTCTCAAAGATGGACAATTTGAATTCAAGCAATAATTAACCTAAAGAAAATAATTATAATCTTTATGTATACTTTCAAAGCCATACGTTGCTGATCAAGGATATCTTTTGACCAGCCACATCTTTTTTTTTCTTGGTTTTGACCAGGTCTTTGCGTCACCACTGAGCTGGCAATTTTGTAGATTAACCTGCTAGAAGAAGCAGCTAAGACTGATTTGAATGTTTGCAAAAGCATTTCTGCTTTTTTTCTTAGCTAAGACTGATCTGAATGTTTGCAAAAGCATTTCTGCTCCGACTACATAAACAACCACACCCACCGCTCCCCTCTTCCCTCCTCTCCTCTCTCCCCCACCTCCCCCCTTCTCCCTTTTAAAGCCTTAAAAACCAAAGTTTCTGTGCAAAGTGTAAACCCTTAACCATCTTGGGGGTCAAAGTTCAAACATTCCTGCCACTTTCCTTGGTGATCAATGGAAAAAGGATATATAAATACCTACCAACTGACATAAAGACAATAGAACTTTGGAAATTTGAGCTCCTGTATGCATCAAATAATTGAGCCAACATGTGCAATTTTTTCAGTGTTCTGGCTTCCTTTCTCTCTCTCAGCTATATATCTGTTGCCAACAAGGTCATGGTGTAACCAATAATTTCTGAAGCCAGTTCTCCCTTGTGCATAATATGATTCTCAATCCCATTTAATCCTTTTTCGTTTAATATAAAAGTCAAAACAAAGAGAAACGAAAGGACGAGAAAATTTATTATACAAGTGACATTTACAAGGAATGAGGAGATAAATTTCACCTCATCAAAGACAGGAAAAAATGCAAAACAAGGAGAAAACAGAATTAACAAAATTGGGATAAGGTTCCATTCGAACTCTTATCCTACTTTAGTTTCCTTCCTACACAGATGAAAACTAGAATTTTCCTTTTCTTTTTTCTCTTTCTACTCTACAACTATTTCCAGTATGGCCGTAAGTCTGGGCTTTCTGTATCTCCTAAGGAGCAAAGAAGAGCATACAACACTAACAGATGACATAGCCATGCATGCCCCAGCTGCCCATGGCGGCAACAATATCCCCAGTGATGGAAAGAAAACCCCTGCGGCAATAGGTATTGCGATCACATTGTACGCCATGGCAAACACATAATTCAATCGAATCCGAGAAAAGGTCTTTCTTGAAAGATCAATGGCTGTGATTACATCTTCCAGGTTATTTCTCATCAACACGTAGTCGGCTGCTTCAATTGCAATATCCGTCCCCGCCCCAATTGCCATGCCAATATCAGCAGCAGCTAGAGCAGGAGAGTCATTGATTCCATCACCAACCATTGCAACTGTACTTCCATCCTTTTGGAATGATCGGATGACATCAGCTTTTCCAGCGGGCATTACCTCTGCCCTCACATCTGGAATGCCAACCTGCGCAGCAAAATATTTTTTCAAATGAATGTCAATTTTGTATGCAACTAAAACGTATTATACTATTATCATATGTGGATGAACCATAAGGTGCCACTAAAGGTAGCAGAAGAGACCAGAAACCATATATACGACTTGAAGTTACCAAATCATTATTAAAAAAAAAATTAAAAGATATTCATACATGCTGTCAAAATGTATTCTCCAATTTTCAATTTATATGAAGACCCCAAATTTTATATAGGTCAAATGTTATTCAGGCCAAAACCAAATGAATAAAAAACTAACTCAAAATGAAAGTCAATGTTGCATGTCATTTCTCTGTCAAGATTACCAGCATTGAGGTTGACTAATTCATAAACAGAAATATACGAACCTCCTTAGCAACAGCCTGTGCTGTCCTCCAATTATCCCCGGTAACCATGATTGGTATGACACCCATCTTACAGAGTCCCTCTATTACTATGGCAGCTTCTCTTTTCAGTGGGTCCGCAACCCCCAACACACCAATTAAATTGCCTTCATATGCAACAAGTATGCCTGTTTTTGCACTTTCCTCCAGCTCTACTACAAAGTTCTCTACATGCGTAGGAATCTCGATTCCACTTTCAGTCATCAACTTCCTATTGCCAACCTGTTGAGGATACAATACCTCCAATAAGCAAACTTAGACAGGTGAAGCATATCAGGATGGAAGCCATATGGAAATTTGGAACTCACCAGAATAAGTTTTCCATCTATAAAGCACTGGATACCTCTTCCTGGCAAAGCAGAGAACTCTGAGACGTCAAAAAGCCATCCAGAGATTGTAGTCTCTTTGTTATTGTTCGGTGCATCGTTAGTTACAGAGGGATCATCAAAGAAGTGAAAATGGCGTGCATATTGTACTATTGCTTTTGCCAGTGGGTGTTCACTGCTAGCCTGAGAAAATGCAAAGGGCAGCATGGAAATTTTAAAATTATGTAGCAGACATGCAAATGTTTCTGTAGCTTAATAATTAATCAAGCATAACAAAAAATTAATGGAATACAAAAACAGATGTCATTTTTTCAGCACCAAAGTTCAAATCCAAGGACAAGGCAACATAGAAACAAGACTGGAAGAAAAATGTGGAAGCCAGTCGGTAAGTAGAATTACCTCTGCAGAAGCTACCAATTTAAGAAACTCTCCACGATCCATTCCTGTGAAAACTTTTACAGTAGTAACTGTAGCTTTTCCTTGGGTTAGGGTACCCGTTTTGTCAAATATTACATACTTTACCTTCTGAGCTCTTTCCAAAGCATCTCCTCCTTTTATCAGCACACCATTATTAGCCCCAACCCCTGTCGCAACCATGACAGCAGTTGGTGTTGCCAAGCCCAGCGCACAAGGACATGCAATTACCACAACTGATATGGAAAACATAAGGGCAAAAACAAAGTGATTTCCATTTTCAGGGAGCCACTTTTCTGGGTAAGCTCCAAAGGCTCCAGCAATGTACCTACAGCAAATCAATGAAAGATAACGCAATCAACAGCAAGCATAAGCATTCTAGCAACTTACAAATTCAATAATTATGAGAAAAAATGATAATAAATACTATGAACTTACCAACCCAATAATGTCAACAATGCCATTGCAACTACAGTAGGGACAAAAATGCTAGCAACCTGCAGTCATGAAGAAATGTAAGATATTCGATGAACTTAATTTTAAATTTTACAGAAGTTAGCAGTTCATAAATTTAGGAACTGCTACTGAATTAGCTTGAGGGGAAATAAGGAGGGGCTAAATATATAGGGGGACTTCGAAATTTGTCAACGTCACTGAAATTGCCTAGCTCTTCCTTCAGAATTTTTAACCTCAACAGCATGAAGCTGACCGTATAAAACTTTTTTAAGTAGTTGAAGTTAAAATATACTATTTGTCTTTTTATCTACCAATTTTAAGAGCATCTTTAAGCTGGAGTTGTTTGCCATAACATAAGCATAACTGAAGGGCAAAGGATAACAAGAGAGCTTGACAATGTTCACAGAAACACAGCTACTGACTTATTGATGATCAGTATTCCTTTCTTCTGAGTCAAGTTTGTTAACATAACAGCATGCACCAAACAACCTGTTATCCAGTTAAAATTATCTGCTTAAATACAGTCAAACAAAAACCCAGATATAAAATACCACTAAGTGCAACCAACAATTATAAACAAGCAAATATAGGCAGCCTAAACTAGATACAAAATCAAGTTTTTCTTATTCCAATATAAAGCCCATATATACTTCTAAAGGTTCTTACAGAAAGAAAAAGTTTTAAATTGTGTACTCATTAGACCCATTAAAATATAACTTGAATTCTAGTATGCCACAACAAAAGCAATAAGTTAGGTAGACAATTACGAAATTTGAGGAACGAAAGCAGTGACAACATTTTCGGGTTTAGGGTTAAGATACTATAATACTGTCTGCTGAGTTGAATAATGCTCAGAACTCATGATATTCATATATAGCATAGAAACAGAACAGAGACAAACTTATTGAAAAACTACATTTCTGGCACTTACAAAATCGGCAAATTTCTGAATAGGTGCTTTGGACATCTGAGCAGTCTCGACCAAATTTATTATCTGATTTAAAACTGTATCAGATCCAACTTTTGTAACTTGTACATTAAGAGCACCATGCAAATTTATCGTTCCTCCGATAACTAATGAATTGACTTCCTTTGAAACAGGTATAGCTTCACCAGTCACCATACTCTCATTGACATAACTTGAACCCCACAAAACCATACCATCAGCAGGAACTTTTGTACCAGGAAGAACTTTTAACACATCTCCAGGCTGAATTAGCAAGGCGTCAATTTCCCTTTCTCCAATACATCTCCCATCTAATAAAACAATATAACCAAGATCAGCCAGTTATCTAAAGTTTATATTTCAATTCCACCATCAACTTTAATTTTGGACAAAGAAAAAAGATTACTATATAAGATATTAAAATATTAAAATATGCAAAAAGGAAATCTTGATTCACAAGGTTTAGAAAAACGAAAAAAATTAACAGAACGGAACAAAGTACCTTTATCTTTGACAAGCAACAATGCCGTAGCTGGAGCAAGTTCTATCAACTTTTTGATGGCATCTGATGTTTTTCCTTTTGCAAGACACTCCAGATACTTACCCAACAGTACAAATGTTATTAGCATGGCACTTGTTTCAAAGTATGTTGGAGACCAGAACCCAGTAACTGCACCGTATAGAAGTGCACATACGGAATAGAAATAAGAGGCTGAAGTACCCAATGCAACCAAAACATCCATATTAGTCGAACCATTTCGTAGAGCTCTGGCAGCTGCAATGTAGAAGCGCTTCCCGACAACAAATTGAACAACACTCACCAATGCCCACTTCAACCAATCACCCATTTCAAAGGGCCCGCATCTCCAGAGCAATAATGAATACAGAAGTGGAATGTGAGGACAAACAACTCGAATGAAAAAGACAGGAATCTGGAGACAATTCACTGATGTCAGTAATAAATTTCAAAAGTAACATATACAAACACAATCATGAGAAAAAAAAAAATATATATATATATATATATATGAAAATATTACGACTCGGTTGTTAAAAAGCTCCAAATTATGGGTGTCTAGATGCATTCTGAACGAATTATAAACGAAACAATATGTATTTTATTGAAAATTTGAACTTTATAATTAATAAACTCATTATGGGCATTGCTGCATTGTCTCTTATAACAGGAATTGTCTGTTCAATTATCATGTTTGTTCAATCTTGTACTGCTATCACGAAATATGAAATAAAGATAAGAAAGAAAAATGAAGGGAAGAGAAACAACAAGAACCAAGGTTAAGGGTATGACATATTGCATATCCATGTGCTTTATTATTATTTTTTGTTTTTAATGGAAAAAAACCATGTGCATGCTGAGAAGAAAAAGTACTCACGCTGAGAAGAAAAAGTACTCACACTGAGAAACAGACTGGAAATGAAAAGCCGAAACATATTTGCGGCTTCTTCGACATCTTTAGAAGTCATTCTTATATAAGGGTTGGCCACTTGTAGTTTAAATTTCTCATTGCTTGCCCCCTCAATTCCATCAACCACGGATCTAGAAGTGACAACTTCAGGATCAAATAGGATTTCGAGTTCTCTTGAAATCCTGTCGAAACGAAAATGTCTCACCCCTTTCAAGTTGCTAATTATGGATTCTAAAGTCTGGGCATCTGTCTCACTGAATACACCAGCAACTCCCAGTATTATTTTATCCTGCTGACTACTCTGTACAAGTGATGCTTCAAAACCAGCATCTTCAATGGCATTGACTATATCATCTTTGCTAATTACAGTAGGATCATACTCCACTTCCCCTAATGAAGTAGCCAAGGCTACTACGGCTCTTTTGACCCCAGGAAGTCCTTTCAGAATACCTTCCACAGAGTTCACACAGGCTGCACATGTCATACCACCTATTGAGAACTGACCCAACAGAGTTCCATGTTGCTTTATTCCATTTGTACTCTGCTCAGGTATAACCTCTGCCTCAAACCCGGCATCTTCAATTGCATTCTTGATGTCTTCATCCTGAATTAACAGAGCTAAAATTATCTCAGAAACTACAAAAGCACCCTATTTCTCAATGTTACCACTCTACATTCAAGGTTATACCCTCAAGCAATCAATTGAAGAACACAGAAGGAAGATGAAGGATTAAGAAAGTTGAACATAACTTTACTCAAGAAATTTCCAGGCAAAGCAACAGAAACCTTAGAACTGCAGTTTGACCTTTTCTGTGTAGTTCATGGATGAGAACATGGTCGAAAATAACCAATTCAAACAAAAAGTACAGATACCATGCAGGAAAATGTCAAGCAAAGGATAATTTCCAACTTCTTAGAGCAGAGAAGTGTTTTCATCAAATCAGAAAAGCCAAAATCTGTCCTTTGGTGCCCCAGACACCCAATATTCATGCCAAAGCATGTATTAGTAAAAGTAGAAATATGAAAGGCACCTGAATTATTTAAGTAAAAGTTACATAAGATCAAGAAGATTTTCCAAGAGAAAGTTCGCACATTATACAGTACTGATGGCATGATACAGCAGCTTCACTACTTTCAATACTAGCGGTTTGAAATGCAGGTTTCTTACATTATCTGGATTAATAACACCCTTACATTATTCTTATTTTCTAAAACTATTACTACCCACACCTACTTCAAGCTATCTGATCCAGTTGTGTATGGCTGCTTCCCAAATTGGGAATATGTTAGATCCAAGTAGCCTAAGAGGAAGAAAAAAAAATACCACCTAGATTATCTCAATTTATGGTCATAATGCACATGCTCAGATGTATCATTTTGGGTCGAACCAAAAGAAAATTAGAGAGAGAGAGAGAGAGAGAGATCCAAATCAACTACCCCATCATTAAAGAGAGGTGGGGAGGACTAATCTGTCACTTTAGCCTAATTCCTATCATGATTGCAGCTCTCCAAGTATATAAAGCAAAACTGTAATGCAGAATTTAGACATGATTAAACTGTCAAATTTATAAAACCACACAAAACCTGAATTACCAAATGATTAATCCTTGTCATAATGCGGTCAATATACAGTATAAATTAAAAACAAACATGATCAACCAAAACACGATCCTAGGATTAAACGTATGCCATAGTAATACTTAGCAACTATTTGTAACTTGCAGTTTTAAAACACCAAAACTAATGAAAGCTCAAACACTGACCCATGATCCAATCCACCTTAAAATGAACACTCAAATACAACAGAAACCAAATTGCTTGCCATAATAATCCTAAGTTCGTTCGCCCAAAAAATAAAAGCAACTAAAAGTAAAAGCAACTAGGACTAGACCATACTTCAAAACACCCGAAACAACTAACAAAGCTCAAAATTTTCAAAAACCAACATAAACTTATTGTCCAATTCAGGGATAAACATCAAAAACCAAAACCACAACCCCACCACATAAACAAACTCAACCAAAACCCCAAAAGCTAAAATTGACCAACCTTGACCAATCTCGGATCAAAAACAACATCGGCCCTGTTCTGAAGCAGGGCCACGGAGGCCGTGAGAACCCCATTGACGCTTTTGAGAGCACCTTCAACAGAATTAGAGCAAGCAGCACAGGTCATGCCAGAGACTCTGACTTGAACCCTCTGCGTTCCCTGTTCAACTCCCTCTGAATTATCATAAGAATCCAAGAGCCTCACGTCCTCCAAATCGCCGAAGTCGCCGCCGGCAACCATCTCCGGCAGCTTCCGTGCTCGGGGGGAGACTTGTGTCAGCTGGAGGCCCCTGGGACTCGGCGCCATTGGAAGGTACCGAGCCGATAAAAAAGCAGAGTAATTTATACAAAAATGGAGCGAATTGCTTTCCTCTCTAGAGAGAGAAAACGAGAGCTTTTGTAGATAGAGAAGGGAGGAGGAGACTTTTCCGAGGGAGATGGTGAGACAGCAATTTTTTAACTAGAGTTTTGGGAGCCGGTGGGATAGAAGGGTCGCGTTTTTACAATTTTGCCCACGGAGATTTTTGGTAATGACTAATGGGGCTAGGTACTGGACCTACTGGAGTTGTACTTCTCCTTGGTGGTTTTGTACTGCACGAGCACGAAGGAGATGGCTTCGCGGCAATTTGGCGTGTGTAAATTGCAATGGTGGAGACCAATGAAGCAGTCTAAAAACTAGAAAACGTGTCGGAAGCCCATAGAAAAAGTTTTCCGTCTGGTTTTATAGAACCGTCGTTTCTATCTTTCTGTTCGCGTGACAATTTATACGACCATTGCAACTAAATTCTCTCCTAAATTCGGTGCTAAATGTTGATTACGTGCATGTGTTGTGCATGTAACCTTGTGTTGTTGTTAGACCATTGTTATGTTATCAGATTATGAATTATTAATATGATAAGATAATATATTAAATACAAATTATTTATAAATTAAGTAATTAAGAGTAATTATTCTTGCATCCGAGATCTTATGTTTAAATTCCCTTCTTTTAATATTACTTGTGTATGTATCTTAAAGGTTGAAATTGATAGTCAAAACATTATATAGTTGAAGGAATTTCATGATTGTATATCTTCTGGTTTTTTAATAGTCAAACATTATATATCTTTTGTTTGCTAATAATGAAATATCCTTTTTAGTGATAATGAATTATGCTTTCTCAACCCTTTTATTAGTAATTATTCAACCTTTATCAGCCAAAAAGAACAGTAATCATTTAACTTATGGATAAAAATATTAAACTTCTCAAGAAAAAAAAAAGTTTACTTTCATTACTTTCACGACAATTTTATATTATTTTGCAATCCAATCTATCTTTCCTATAATACTTGGATATATCCTGTGCACCCTACGCCTAAACTATCAAACCCAAGAGCAAGAGCATAAGCATAAGCAGATGGGAAGTCATAATTCCAAACACATTGGATCATGACAAGTATGCCCCCAAATAAGCTACATTAATAACAAAATTATGCTCCATATAAACTCAGGTGATTAGGTAGTCTAACGTAATTTTGTTTGAGACCTATTATTGGCACTCTACAAAAGTCATCGTGCACTCCTAAAAGTGTTATATAAATCTAATAAGAATATTATAAATTTGATTTGTTTCAATGAAACAATGTGTTTGAACTAATTTGTGTGCATTATCAATTTGAAGGTAGATTAGATGTGTTAAATCATTTTTGTCCTCTAAAGTGTGCATATTTACATAAGATATTAAATTAAAAGCTCACATTGTCAAACTTTCTATTTCTAATTTGGCCATATATCTTGCTTTCAAGTTTCAACATCAAAATGTCGTGGGGGACCAAATAGTTTTTTGAGTAAGTTTGGCTTTGAATATCTTTCCACACGAGGCTAAATATAGGGATTTACAGATCTCTTAAGGTTTAAATAGAATCACTAATCCCCGACAATATAGTTTGATTTTTATACTAATTACTCATTCTATTTCAATAATATACCATCGCCATTCTTACCTTAAAAATAAAATAATAAAAATCACTAAGAAAAGAAAATCAAACTCATATATTAAAATAGAATATCGGGTACCACAATATTAGTTTGGTCAGCTGGCCATGTGCCATGTGCTTTTTTATCTCATTTTGTTTTTGTTTTTTTAGATCAATTATTATTCTTCTTCTTCTTCTTTTATATGATTTTTTTTTTCCTTGAGAATGAGTGAGAAATGTGGAAATGAAAATTGATTTTGTCATAAA
Organism: Prunus persica; assembly: GCF_000346465.2. Classification (NCBI taxonomy): domain Eukaryota; kingdom Viridiplantae; phylum Streptophyta; class Magnoliopsida; order Rosales; family Rosaceae; genus Prunus; species Prunus persica. Next base: position 6,261,418 of record NC_034012.1, on the reverse strand, counting down.
AAACAAAACGTGTTTTCCTTGTCAAGAGTTATCAGAAACGTGTAATTTAATGCCCAGTTGGTCCCAATGTAAAGCTCGCCTGACCTCTCAATTTCAAAAGGGAAAAGAAAAAGAAGTGTTGGACTAGTAGAAGGGTAGTTTTGGAACTACAAGTCTACGACTGAATTTCTTGGGAGGCTGTGTTGCGTATAACGAAAGAGCGAGGCGTTTGTTTTGCGTACCTTGCACCGGCTACGGCAGCCGTCTGATGCTTTGACCAGTCTTGATGTCCACGGTACGCTAGTGCTTACGCAGATGACTTTCTCATCGCACCTAATTGCTGATGTCAGACCCAAAAAAAAAAAGCCATAATTGCCGATGAGAAATTTTCTTTATATTGTTGTGAAAACCCCAACAACAACAAAAATCATAATTATCACGACAAATGTAGGATGGGGTGTATATTATACCAAGTCCTTATGTGAATTATTTATTTTTAGGTTTTTCGACAATCAAATATTCTGAACTTCTAATGTACGAGGAGAAAGATTCGAACTATAATAAAAAAGACTAAATATATTGATCTAGCTAATTGACCTAACTTACGTCGCATCTCACGTCTAATGTAAGTGTTTTATTTTGGAGGACATGCCATTCAAAGCATTTTGTGAGGGATAAAGTGTTTGTTGGAAAGATGACATGCTTCCACTTACCAGAATGGAGAAACAAAAGTGTGAGCAAGATTCCACTAAGGCACGAAATTAACCACTAGGATAAGACAGCTCATGGCTCATGGCTCATGCAAATGCAAACAACAATGGGTCTCCTCATCCTTCCACCAAAGCGCATATCCTTGTCGACCCACGTCAACCAATGGCAAATCTGGCTGAGGTGGCACCTCAGTCTCCCATGCCCATCCAACGTGGCAAGTTTGGAATACCAACAAACACATGTACTCCATGGACAAGGGTATTATAGTAATTTCAGCCAGTATAATTAGGTGATCTCCTACCTAGTCTTTATAAACTACTAAATCCATCAAAATCCATCCACCCCACCCCAACCCAACCCAACCCAATTGCTTTAAGTCTATGCCATCTCCCTCCCTCCATGGGATGTCCCAATCAAAAGGGTTTTAATTTTAATTTGAAGTATGGTGTTCTTGGTGAATGGCAGGTGATCTAGAGCAAGAAGTTGGTGCAACGTCTACGACCAAAATTAGTTATGAACTTGTGACTTGTGATTTAGACTAATTGGTCCATTAACAAATCTAAGTTAGGGTTTGCCACAATTTTTAAAGAATTCTATAAGATACTATAACTATATATGTTTAGATAATGCTTCTTGTGTTATGGATGGATTGATATTGACCCAACACTAACTCAAAATTCATTTATGATTTACTAAACATGGAAGGGAAATATTTTACATTTCATTTGGTCCTCTTATTTCTTAACTTCTTCACTAGGCATATATCACATTGTGAATGCAAGTGTGGTTGCTGAATTTGGTTACAACAATTTTATTTTTTTCAAAAAAAAAAAAAAAAGCTATTGCACTTACACAAAAAGTGTGCAAGTTTTTAAAGATGCAGTGTCGAGAAAATCTCCCTACATAATGTCCGGTATTTCTTGAAAAATGAAAGTGTAGAGGAAATCTTACTTTTTTGCTCAAATTTTATTTAACTTTATTCTCATTTATTGACATGGTTGATTATTTAGAATATATAATTGTCCAAGTTTCGATTAAGTTTCAAGATTTAGATTTCGACTCAAAATATATCTGGACCATGGACCCAAAAGCAAGCCTGCCTGGGTCTGGAGATCCCAGCCCAATCGTCCGCAGAACAATAATCATTGTTAGCTGTGGGCCTCCAATTGTGATGGCTCATAGCCCATCTACCTCTTATTGATCTTTTGTGCTCTTTGAAGACCAGTTTTGATTCTGTCTTAAACCCCCACGCAAAGTAACGAAGCGAGACACAAAAATGGCGAGGAATTCTGGGGTTCTAGCGCGACAATTGCTTGGCAATCGCAGCAAGCTCTGCGCAGCTCTTCTCAATCATCACCACAAGCTTCCTTCTAATTCTTTCCAAACTCTAGCTTCAATCTCGACCACCCCATCTTCTTCACACACAACCCCTTCCAATTCCAAACCCTTCTCCAAGTCCGTTCATCACTTCTCGAACCCTCATTTTCTGCAACACCGACCCCTCTCCTCACCCTCAGGCACTCCTATTTCTGTTTATTTTTTTTGTTTTTGGTGTTTCCATTGTTTTCTTTTCACAAAGTTTTCATTTTTTGGGTTTTGTAATAGCTCATTAACTTGAGTTGATTATTGAATTTCAGGGCCCTCAAAAATTGTCCCCATTAGGTCAGAGAATGAATATGATAGCGCAGTTAACATAGTTCAAGGTATATTTACTTGGGTTTTCTCTGTAGTTGCTTAGTTTTAAGAAAACTCATCATTTTCATAAATTTTTACTTAGTTATTGAATTTCAATGAGATAGATAAAGCTTTGCCAGGACTCTTCTACTTCACTGCAGTCTGGTGCGGGCCTTGTAAGTTTCTGAAGACTTTTGCTTTCATTAATGAAGTCATTTACAGCAAACAGTACCTTGTTAATGCATTTTTAACTTATGTTTGGTACTTTGGTATTGCTCTTCTTGTGCAGGCAGGTTCATATCTCCAGTCATTGGAGAGTTGAGTGAGCAATACCCACATGTGACAACATATAAGATTGACATTGACGAGGTTCGCATTAGAATTTAGTTTTCTGCTAACTGAGATAATTTTGCTGGGAACCAGTTAGTTCTTTTGTAGCCTGTTTGAATCCCATCTTAAGGTCAAAAGAACTCAATTGTTGTCAATTATGCAAGATAATGAAACCTAGTATCTTGTCAATTGTTTTTATTGTTAAACCTGACATTGTTTATTCTAACTATAGGAAGGCCTTGCAAACACTCTGGGCAAGCTGAATATTTCCTCCGTGGTAAACGATTTGCTCCTTCTCTTTTGTTTGAATGTAATTGTCCCCTATTTAGCTTTACGGATCTAACTGCTCATGTGTATGACCTTTGGTTTTTAGAATGTTGGTCATCTATAGCTTCTTTTATTGGCATCCGTGGGCTGTTCGTTTTAGCATGCACTTTGAATGGGTTATAATAACTACTGTGGCTTCTTAGTGCATTCTTTATGTTTCATCTTGGATAGTGTTAAAACAAGTTCCATTTGGTTCGTGGTCTGAAGCTTTTAAAAATTAGATACTTTGCTCATGTGTGCATTTTGCTGCAGCCAACATTCCAATTCTTTCAAGATGGGAAGAAGGTAGCTGAAATTATTGGTGCTGATGTTGCACGCCTGAGGGACACTTTTGGAAAACTCTACAAGTAATTCTTTACTACGTTGCATTTCACCTGTGTGCTTCCTTGTATTTATGAATACGGTCATTATGTTGATGCCTATTGATTTTTTATCGTTCAAGTTTTCGCCAACTATCGTAGGATTTTCATTTCATGGGGGTATGTATCTTAAACAATTGGTGTTGATGATGCTTAGCCAATATAAAAAAGTCCCAGTTACATACCTTATAACTGCATAATTGATATTTGCTTTTGTCTTTAGATCTTATTTGTGGACCAAATAGTGTATCAATTGAGAAGCGAAAAACCAAAAACTATGCGGGTTCTGAGGCTCATAGTTGAGAGGTTGAGACTCGAGATCTTTGTAATTGTAGTTTATTGTCTACTTGAATGTGTATTAAGAAATATTTTCAAAAATAAAAAATAATAGAAAGGAAAACATTTTGATGGTGTAGCAATTGTTGGGATCGGTATGTTGAAATATTTGGATAACTCATGTTTTATCTGTTCAACTTGTTTAAGTAGTTTCCAAAGGGATGCTTAAAATTCAGAGTCTTGGGCATGTTTGTGAATCTATAGTCCATATCCGCTTGAATTGCTCTAGCATGTTAATAGAAGACAAAGGCACATTTATGCATAGTTTATAGTTTTCTGTTGTATGACTTGGAATTATGGCTGAGTAATTTGTTTGTGTTCCAGGCAGGAATGATTGAGGACGATTCATCCGAGACCGGAATAAAAGAGGATGATTAATCCAGATACACTTGTATAAAGAGATTCTAAGATTCTATTTATGCGAACAAGATGATTGTAAAACTTTCTTTTCTACTATTAACAGTTTAACTTCTTCGATAAGTCTGGTTTTTGAAGCTCTTATCAAATTTTCACTAGTTTTATGATAATTAGTTAATAATATCTACAGCCTTCAAGCACTCAAGTATTTTAATTTCAAATACGAACTAAACTTTCTAGAGTCGAAATCTCCCAACAAACATTTCATCAGTTGGCTTCCTTCTTGTGAATGTCTCCATTGGTACAATACCGAAACTATACACATCTACTTTGGTTGAAATGATCCCTTCCATTCCAAACTCTGCAATATTATATATGTGAACTTAGTTATATATGATTAAAAGGAAATCATAAGGTCACCTTGTTCATAATTGGGTCATCGAATCTCCTTCACCTAAGAGTCTGCAATGCCAAAATCAGCAACATGTGCAACCATATCATCATCAAGTAATATATTGATTGGCTTCACATCACAATGGAAAACATGATTTGGACCATGACCATGATGAAGGTATTCCAATGCGGATGCATCTGTCATTATATTCAACCTTTAAAGGACATTCAATGGAGAGTTTTGATTTTGAGAGTACAACCACTTCTCAAGGCTTCCATTAGGCATGTATTGTAGTACCAAGGCTTTGAAATCAGGTTGACTGCAACAACTGATGATTTTGATAAGATTTCGGTGACAATATTGCTCAGCACATCACATTCACTATCAAAACTCTCGAAAGCCCCTTCAATCTGTAAATTGAAAACCATTACAGCAACATCTATCCCATCTGAAATTGTACCTTTGTATACTGAGCCAAAACCCCCAGTGCCAAGTAAGTTGCTTTCATGAAATCCATCCGTCGCCCATAGAAGTTCTACGTGTGAAACTCTTCTCCAAATAAGTTGAGGCAACAAGGCAGTCTCTGTTGCAACTTCCACTTTCCTTTTCCTGCCTAGAATGAACATTGATACAGAGGCCACCAGGAGTATTGCTGATATGATCCCTGGAATAAGATACTTCAGGTTGGGTGAACTAGCTTTCCTTGAATTTGGTTTATGTGTATTATTTTTGCATGGTGGAACATGGAGTCAGGCTGCACCACAGAGCGCACTATTCGAGACAAATGATTGAGAGGAGAGGTTTCGAAAAGGTCGGTATTTTTCAAAATCGTATAGCCGCACGGCTATACTCGGGTATTTTATATTAAAAAATAGTATAGCCACTAGGCTTTAATAATGGTAATTTTTTTAAAGGATGGCAGCACGGCTATACTCGGGTAATGTTTTTATTTTATTATTTCAAATTGTATAGCCGCGCGGCTATACCATTTAAATATTCGTATATTTTTAATTAGTGATTCTCTCCCTCATCGGCCTCGCGATCGCCTGCGCAGAGGTAACCCATTAAATCCAAGTATCTGTGCAGAGATAAACCTTTAAATCCAACCAATGTTTGAATAAAGCGTTTCCCTTTGTTACGTTTATGCATCAGTCCATGGATTGTAAAGGACGATTTGTTCCAAGAAACTGTGGAACAGTTGCCTCGCTACTTCATTCTTCGATGAAAATTTCAGTCGTGTTCCAAGAAACTCTGAAAAATCGACCTAGGCGGCGCCTAGGCCCTAGGCGGCCGACTAGGCGGCTCCCAGACGTTAGGCGGGAGTGTTAGAGTTTATGAGTTAATCTGAGCTAATGAGAAAATAGAGTATTAAGAATAATGAAGAAGAGAGAGAGATGAACAAAAATGCTTTGTAAAACACTTCGTGTGAGGTAACCAATTCACACTCATATTACCGTTATAGGAGAGAGAGAGCTAGACAGCTCCTAGCTTCAATCTCAGCCATCCAACTACACTATCAATATGATTAAGACACCTGTCCAAGTCAAGTCCTATGAGACTTAACAAACTAACTTAGCCTATGAGCTAAGACTTAACACTAAACAAAACGATTATAATACTAAATCAGTTCACCATTTACACATTAACACTCCCCTTCAAATTGTGAACTGATTTCACCCCAAGCAATTCTCTAAGATATGAGAACTGTTCTCTTGCCAAAGCCTTAGTGAATATGTCAGCTACTTGCTCCTTTGTAGGACAATGAAGCAAGTCGATTACACCTTGTTGTAGAGCTTCCTTGATGTAGTGATACCTCCGATTTATGTGTTTAGTTTTCTGATGAAAGATTGGATTCTTGGTGATTGCAATGGCTGAGGTGTTGTCACAATTCAGTAGTGTGGCAAGAGCTTGCATTTCACCAAAATCCTCCAACACAAATCTTAACCATGTAGCCTGTGCCGTAGCTTCTGAGGCACTAATATACTCAGCTTCTGCTGTGGATAGAGCAACACATTGTTGCTTCACAGATGCCTAAGAAAACACCCCACTGCCAAAGGTGAAGGCATATCTAGATGTACTTCTCATGTCATCTTCTGAGCCACTTCAATCACTGTCACAGAAGCCTATCAAAACTGTCCCTTCTCCTTTCTTGTACTCCAAACCAAAATCAAGAGTGCCTTGAATATATCTAAGAACCCTTTTAGCCGTTCCATAACGCTTGTTGGTTGGACAGTGCATAAACCTTGACAACAAACAAGCAGCATACATTATGTCTGGTCTGGTTGCAGTAAGGTAAAGCAAGCTTCCAACCAATTTTCGATACTGAGCCTCATCTGCAGCTCCACTATCATCATCCTTCCTTAGTTTGTCATTTGGAACAAGAGGAATACTCACTGATTTGCACTCTTGCAGGCCAAATTTTCGTAAGAGAGTATAAGCATACTTCCTTTGATGTAGGAAGATGCAATTATCACTATGTATAACTCCCATTCCTAGGAAGTGATGCAAAAACCCAAGTCTGTCATCTCATACTTCTGCATCATATCTGACTTGAATTCCTGCAACAATTCTTGTGAGTTACAGTGTAAACAATGTCATCAACGTATATAGATACTATGACCAACTCTGAGTTTCCCTTACACTTCACATAAATAGTTGCCTCACTAGTACTTCTTTTGAAACCACTGCACAAGGTAGAATCAATCTCTCCATACCAAGACCTAGATGCATGCTTCAATCCATACAAAGTCTTGTGCAATTTGTACACTTTATCCTCCTTACCCTTCACTAGAAATCCATCTGGCTGCTCTATGTATACTTTGTCTTCAAGTACCCCATTCAAAAACACAGATTTCACATCCAACTGATACAACTTCCAGTTGTTCTTTGCAGCCAATGCAATGAGAGTTCTTATGGTGTCCAATCTGGCCACAGGTGCAAAGGTCTCATTATAATCAATCCCTGGCTTTTGTGCATAACCTTTTGCAACTAGTCTGGCCTTGTTCTTCTGAATTGACTCATCTAGATTCAATTTTGTCTTGTATACCAATTTTACCCCAATCACAGGTTTATCAAATGGTCTGTTCACCAACTTCCATGTCTGATTCTTTTCTATCATGCTTATTTCATTTTCCATTGTCTTTCTCCATGCCGCATCCTTTGCAGCCTCATCAAAGCACTCAGGCTCAACAATGCATACATGGCACCTTTCATAAATTTCACTTAAATTTCTATATCTCAATGGAGTATCATCATACTGGGAATGACTACTTGATTTTCCACCCTCAGTAGCTAAGGGAATCTCACTTTCAACCTGAGTATCATTAGAAATCACTTGATCTTGATTTTCCAATTCATCAGTAGTTCTATCCATATCTGTATATCTGTTTGCAGATAGAGGAATATAAATTTCCTTGACTTTGTGCTTCTCCCAATCCCACTTGCCTTGTTCATCAAAGATCACATCTCTAGAGAGTAACACTTTCTGAGTTATAGGATTCAGTATCCTATATCCCTTCTCACAGATGCCATAGCAAATAAAGACTCCTATGACACTTGTTGCTTTCAACTTGTGTCTCACAACTCCTGGAACTAAAGGATAACACATTGAGCCAAACACTTTTAAGTGTTTAACATCTGGCATTCTTCCACTAAACCTGTCAAAAGGTGTAGAGTTTTCCAAAGCCTTTGTTGGACTTCAATTTAACAGATACACTGCTGTGTTTACTGCTTCACACCACAGGTTGTATGGCAGCTCTTTCTCATGAACCAGGCACTTCGCCATTTCCATAACTGTTTTGTTCTTCCTTTCTACCACGCCATTTTGTTGGGGAGAGTAAGCAATAGTGAGTTGTCTTTCTATTCCCAATTCTTCACAAAACTGCACAAACTCATGTGAATTAAACTCCCCTCCTCTATCTGTCTTTAACCTCTTTATATGATACCCACTTTGTAGTTCCACCATCACTTTAAACTTCTTAAACACATGAAGTGCTTCTGACTTGTTTCTCAAAAAATATACCCAGCACATTCTTGAGTAGTCATCAATGAAGGTGATAAAATATCTATTCCCTCCCAAACTTGGTGTTTGCATAGGACCACATATATCCGAATGGATCAATCCTAGTCGCTCATTTGCTCTCCATTTCGATTCTTGTGGAAATGCCTCTCTATGATTCTTCCCCATTGCACATCCATGACATATTGCATCATGCTCTTGGATTTCAGGCAGCCCCAGTACAAGTTCTTGTTTCTGTAACAGTTTGAGACTTGTGAAGTTTAAGTGCCCAAACCTCTTGTGCCACAACTTGGAACACTCATGTACTGGTTTTCAAAGCAAACTCTTTGTTTGTATTGAAAACTAGTGGAAAACACCTATTCCCTTTCTGCCGTACTCTTACTACCAAATGTTGTAAAGTTCTATCATCAAATATGTCAACCTTACAATCTCCAAACAAGAGAAAATAGCCATGATTTGTCATTTGTCCCCCACTAAGCAAGTTTTCTGCAAGGCCAAGTACCAACATGACTTCTTTTATATACCGTTTGCCTTTTGTAGTTTCAATGACCAAAGTCCCTTTCCCTGCTACATCAACAAACACTCCAGTGCCTACTTGAACTTTGGCTTTCACTCTCCTATCAATATCAACAAGCAAATCTTCTCGAGCTGTCATGTGGTTACTACATCCACTGTTTATATACCACTCATCACTTACCCTTTTCTCTGTCTCAGTGTGATTTGCATAGAACAAATTTCCAGTTTCTTCAACCTGATTTACAAAATGCCCTTGTTGAACAGTCTTGTTTGTATGTATGTCCAATTTTATTGCACTTGTGACATTTGACTTTGTTTTTAACCCAGCATTCACCATAGTGAAGTTTCTCACAAAACTTACACTTGTCTCCACTGTTTGTTGCCTCATTCTTCACATAAGAATTAGCCTTATTGTTCCCTTCATAAGAACTAGCCTTATTGCTCCCTTCAGCCTTGTAACTCCATGGTTTCCATTTAGATTTCTGAGACTTATTCTGGTTGTTTTGACTATGGGACCGATTGAATTTCGATCCAATATTCAAACTCGTAAATGCCTTCTCTGTACCATTCTCACCATGCCTATCAAGCCTATGCTCATACCGTTTCAAAATAGCAAGTACATCTTGTGCATCAATTGTAATAACCCAAAACAAAATATCTAACAATTAGGATTAATTTATTCTAGCAAAAAGACGATTGCCCTCGCATTATTTAATAGGGAAAAAGTTGACTTTTTGATCGAGAAGGAATTTGGCAATTTTGCTTACGCCGTTGCGTAGAGCACGGCGAAACGAGTTCGTAGACACAGAGTAGACTCGAATCGGAGTTGTAACGAAGAAAATACGATCAAAATACCGCGAAGGGCAAAACGGTAATTTGGATAAAAAGTCAGATTTTTATCCCTTTCTCCTCTCTCTCTCTCTCTCTCTCTCTCTCTCTCCTCATTTTCTCTCTCCTCTCTCTCTCTCCTCCCGCGCGACCAGCCGCGCGCCTCCTCCCCTTCCAGCTCGCCCCGCCACCGCTACAGCTTGGCCCGATCTCCGGCAAGGGTACCGTCAGCTCCGCCTCGGCCTCGCCGTTCTTCCCCGACCCGCCGCCGACCTGGGGCCGCCCGGAACTGACCGGAATCTGGAGTTTTCCGCCAGTTTTCAGTCGAAACTTCATCTCCTTCGATCTCCTTCGTTTCTCCACCAAATCATTCGAGTAAGGCACCAGAGGACCGGCAGAACCACAGGAGGGACCTTCAAAGGGTCCAGCTAGCTCGGACCAGCAGTAAGTGGACTTTTCTTTCTTAAACGATTTTATAATTAACTTTTATATTTGATCTTGAATAAGTGTTATTACATATTTTCTGAGCATGAACTGCATCGTGAAATATCTTTATTTTTATAATACTTAGTTGAGCAGCAGACTTGAGATCTTTGATACAGAAACAGTAACTTAGCTCAGATTTATCAGATTTCGAAGAATTATCAGATTTTTCTAAATTAGAACCACCATGTACCCGCTTGTTTTTAGTGATTACCCTCAGACGGACCGATGTCTATGGACATCCAGTCTGTTTACAGTTCTGTCAGTGCACTTGACATTGCCTCACGAGTTTCGGGGACGCTCGGACCTTGAATGCCAGGATTTGCGGCTCGGCTGACTCTGTGTCCCCGAGACCTGCTAGGATTTACGGCTCGGCTGACTCGGTGTCCCCGAGACCTGCCAGGATTTGCGGCTCGGCTGACTCTGTGTCCCCGAGACCTGCCAGGATTGCGGATCAAGCTGACTACGGTCTCCTGTATCTTGCCAGAGTGGCTCGAGTCGACTTGGTGTCATCGACACCTGCCGGCGGATCAGGCTGACCATAGTCCCCTGAATCCTGCCAGTTTGTGGCTCGGATAGACTTTGTGTCGCCGAGACCTGCCAGGAGATTTGACGAATTTTACAGGGATACATTTAGGTGGTAGTTTAAAGGAATTTGAGTACTTTTATACAGCTATTGCTTTCAGTCATTTTATATAATTGTTTAGTTTTACGAATTTCTATACATACATTTATATATAGTTAGATGAATACCTTATATTGAACACAGTTGAACTTTAGCCTTTCAAGTTATTTTTAAACGGGGGTTATTATGTTATAAATTATTTTTAAGAACATTATTTTTGTCCACTCACACCTTCAAACTTGTTTTTCACCCCCAGGCTGTAGAAGTGCGCATGCATCCACCACTGAGCCACTCCTAGCTTCCGCACCACCAAGAAACGTAGGATTTTATTGTAAAAGTTCTTGAAATCTTGTAAATTAGTAGAAAATACTCTGATATCTCGTTTTAGTGGGAAACTTGATCTGGTGAATGCTTGGTTATTTTATTCTGGCAGTTGGTGGAAAATTATTTGCTTGTTCAACAGGTGGAAGATTTTGGGTTTAGACAAAATACAGGGGAGACTCTGTCGAATTTTCGGCAGGAGTCTAAGGGAAGTTTTAATAGTAATTGTAACAGGAAGGGTAAAAGGGTCATTTGTGCCCGACATTCGCCAGGTGTTGGACACGCACAGAACTTGGTTCGAATTCCAAAGTGAAATTGGGATCGGGTCCTGTCATCAATGGTGTCCAAATCTTTAGTATTCTCTATCATAGCTGCAATGCTATCATAGGATTTAGGTAAGCTAATCAACAATTTATGGACAATTCGTTGATTACTCAAATCCTCACCATAGCTTCTCATTTGATTAATTAAATCAAACAGTTTAGCAATATACCCAGAAAGTGTCTCACTATCATTCATACGTGTATACTCAAAATCTCTACGAAGACCTTGGAGTTTCACAAATCTTACTTGTTTGTCACCCACAAATTCTTGTTTTAAAATGTCCCACGCAGCTTTTGCACTTTCCTGAGTTGCAATCCTTGGAAAAATCTGATCGGACACAGCTCCTTGAATAATGCCTAATGTTGTGGCATCTTTCATCGTATACTCACGCAACAGCTTCTTCTCCGCCTCCGTGAGTGCATCCTCCTTCACTGGAATCTTATACCCATTCTCAACCATTTCCCATAGCTCGTGTGATCGAAAGATGGTTTTCATCTTGATCTGCCAGAAATCGAAGTTTTCGCCATTGAAGATTGGCGCTCTGAGTTCTCCTCCTCCAGATTCAGACATGTTAGTCTAGATTACTAATTTGAGCTCAAGAATCACACAATGAGCTTTTGCCTATAGATTTGAGCCCAACCTCACAGTCACAACGCCCAGAAAATTTAGATCAAACCTGGCTCTGAGGCCATGTTAGAGTTTATGAGTTAATCTGAGCTAATGAGAAAATAGAGTATTAAGAATAATGAAGAAGAGAGAGAGATGAACAAAATTGCTCTGTAAAACACTTGTATTCATCTATCGTGTGAGGTAACCAATTCACACTCATATTACCGTTAGAGGAGAGAGAGAGAGAGAGCTAGACAGCTCCTAGCTTCAATCTCAGCCATCCAACTACACTATCAATATGATTAAGACACCTGTCCAAGTCAAGTCCTATGAGACATAACAAACTAACTTAGCCTATGAGCTAAGACTTAACACTAAACAAAACGATTATAATACTAAATAAGTTCACCATTTACACATTAACAGGGAGAACACCGCTGCGAGTTCACCCTAAACGTTAGGGGTAAGTACCAGGGAGTAAGGTGGCGCTTGGGCGCCCACCTAGGCAGCCTGGGCGGGTCGGGTGACTGCTTCTCTACTCTTCTCGACCCAACCAGTGGCGGCGACGGCTTCTTCTCTTCTCGTCAAAGGTATCTTTGAATTTTTCTTCTTTTCTTTGTAGCTGTTGCGGGGCTCACCTTATTTCAAGGGAGCGCAAGAAAAGATTATGGAGGTAGAGAAAGATGAGAGACGTGTTATCCGCCCCCCAGATTAATTTTCAATGATAGTTCTATCTATATGAAATGCCAAAATACGTTTTGTTTTTCCACAGCACATGATGATATGTTAATAACCTGGCTTGATCTCTCTCTCTCTTTCTCTCTGTCTCTGTCTCTCTCTCTCTGTTATAGGCATACCGTAAATTGATATTTACATTGTATGTCTTCCCTAATAACCATCTGTTCATGTCAATTTTGTTGGAAAGTCTCTAGAATTGACTATGGCAAGTTTTCAGCTTTTGAATGAGTTAGATGAGGTATCAAATCACTCCTATACAACTTCAATTTCTCACTAGTTCTTTTCGCCTTATTTTTTAGCATTTCCCTCTAGTAAATTTTGTTGAAATATAATCCTACAGCAGATTTCTTAGAGCTGAAGCTATTCTCCATTTGTTCTGTTTTGGGTCAGCTTATTTAAATGATGTAAGGAGAGCCATTAGATCATAGTCTAGGTGGATTCTCTAGCTTAGATTTGCTATGACATGTGTAAGAATCTAATAGGATGACAGCTGTAATTCTGTTAGAAGAGAATCACATTTCTCTCCTGGCAGTCACACTATATAAGCTGCAGTTTTGCAGAAATCAATAGAACAGTGCATTTTTCATATTCTCATATTCATTCTCTCTAGCTAAATGCTCTAGAAGAGTACCTCTTCCTAATCTGAGAAAGAGATAAACTCAGAATGATAACATGGCCTCAGAGCCAGGTTTTGATTGTTTATTGGGCGTGAATCTGTGAAGAAGGAGCTGGTGCTTGGCTGAGCTGACGATTGAGCTCACTCAAAACTTCACGAAGCTTGTCTAGCTGCGTCTGATGTCTAATATGGCAGGATCAAGCTCTTCTGAGCTTCGTACACCAGTATTCAATGGAGAAAACTATGAGTTTTGGAGCATTCGATTGACGACCATTCTGAAATCTCATGGACTGTGGGATTTGGTTGAAAATGGATTTGATGCTTCAGATCCAACGAAGGAAAAAGGAAAGGAAGAAGGATCTAAAGCTGCTGAAGAGGAGAAGTCTGTAACGGCTGAGACTTTGATGAAAGATGCTCGTGCACTTGGACTGATCCAAGGTGCAGTCTCAGACCAAATTTTTCCCAGAATAGTGAATGAAGAAACCTCAAAAGGTGCATGGGATATCCTGAAGCAGGAGTTTAGAGGTGATAAACAGGTAAGAAGTGTGAAACTACAAGGCTTACGTAGAGAGTTTGAATACACTCGTATGAAGGATAGTGAATCATTTTCTGTTTATGCTGCTAAACTGTTTGATCTGATAAATCAAATGAAGAATTATGGTGAAGAGTTACCTAGAGAAAGAGTTGTGCAGAAATTGCTTATTAGTTTGCCTAGATCTTATGATTCTATATGTTCTGTGATTGAGCATTCAAAGGATCTTGACATTCTTGAAATTCAAGAAGTGGTTGCATCTCTCAAGAACTTTGAGCTCAGATTAGACAGGCACAATGAAAATTCAACAGAAAAGGCTTTCACTAGTCTGAACATTGAGAGTAAAAGCTCTAAGAATGGAAGTTCTTCTGGAGGTAACAAGTCTCAGAAGAACTGGAAGGAAAATGGGAAGAATTGGAATAAAAAGTCCAATTTAAATACCAAACCAAATGCATCAAATGATGGAACTAAAACACCCTGCAAGCACTGTGAAAAACTACACTATGGCAAGTGCTGGTTTGAAGGAAAACCAAAATGCAGAGGATGTGGAAAGTTTGGTCACATGGTTAGAAATTGCCATGACAATCAATCTGTGCAGAAGGTGAACTATGCCAATCAGGTTGAAGAAACTGGAACATTGTTTTATGCATGCAATGCTGTGACAGATGTGAAAATGAGCAACTCTTGGTATGTGGACAGTGGCTGTAGCAACCATATGACTGGAGATGAAAGGCTACTGATAGAAATTCGAAGGGATGTAACTTCCAAGGTGAAAATGGGGACTGAAGAGACAGTTCAAGTTGCAGGAAAAGGTACTCTTGTGATAGAAACCAAATCAGGCAAAAAACACATTCAAGAAGTGATGTTGGTGCCTGGTTTAGAAGAGAACTTGCTAAGTGTTGGTCAGATGATGGAACATGGGTATTGTTTAGTATTTGGAAAGGGAATGGTGACAATTTTTGATGATTGGTCACTGCAAAACCCTATAGCTAAGGTTCCAATGACTAGCAATAGGTGTTTCTCTCTCACAATGGTACCTGCTACTCAGTTGGTGCTGAGAGCAAGTGTGACTCACAGTTTGCAGACTTGGCATAAAAGGCTGGGTCATCTTAATGATCAAAGCATCAAGATGCTAGCAAATCAAGACATGGTTCATGGACTGCCTAGTCTGGAGAAGGATTTAGCAGTGTGTGAAGGCTGCAAGCTGGGAAAGCAGCATAGAGACTCATTTCCTGCAAAATCTACTTGGAGAGCTCAGTCTCCACTAGAATTAGTTCACACTGACATCTGTGGTCCAATGCAGACTGCATCAATGTCAGAAAACAAATATTTCCTGTTATTCATTGATGACCATACAAGAATGGCTTGGGTTTATTTTCTCAGAAATAAATCTAATGCTTTTGAATGTTTCAAGAAGTTCAAAGCAATGACAGAATTGCAGAGTGGACACAAAGTGAAGTCACTTAGAAGTGATAGAGGTGGAGAATTCATGTCAAATGAATTCCTTGCATACTGCAGTGAGGCTGGAATACAAAGGCAGCTGACAGTGGCATATTCTCCTCAGCAAAATGGAGTTGCTGAGAGGAAGAACAGGACAGTAATTGAGATGGCAAAGTCTATGCTACATGAAAAGAATCTTCCTTATGAGTTTTGGGCAAAAGCTGTTCATACAGCAGTCTACCTTCTCAACAGATGTCCTTCTAAATCTCTTGAGAAAATGACACCATTTGAGGCCTACACAGGAAGAAAGCCAGGTATTGCACACTTGAAAGTGTTTGGATGCCTATGTTATGTGCTTATTCCTTCTGTTTTGAGACACAAGTTGGAAGAAAACAGTCACAAATGCATTTTTGTGGGCTATGGATTGTGTGAAAAGGGCTATAGACTGTATGACCCTAAGACAAGAAAGATTATCTTGTCTAGAGATGTCTATTTTGATGAAGAAGCCTCATGGAAATGGGAGAATCCTAGCAATGCAGATGTGGGAATACCTATGCCAGATGGAAATCAAGGTACTACAGAAACTGAACAGAGGGTATTAGATGAACAATCTCAGTTCTTGGATACTCAAATGCAGATGGAAGAAGAAATTGCACCTCAAGGGGAAGAAATGTTTGATGAGACTCAAAGGCTTGATCATACACCTCACAAGTGGAGGAGTATTAATGACATCATGGCACAATGCAACATGTGCATTGTAAAACCTGACAGCTTTGAAGAAGCAGATTTGGATGAATCATGGAGATGTGCAATGGAGGCTGAATTGGAGATGATTGAGAAGAACAATACTTGGAAATTAGTTGACAGGCCATCTAACAAACCAGTAATAGGTGTTAAGTGGGTCTACAAGGTCAAACTGAACCTAGATGGTACTGTGCAGAAGAATAAAGCTAGGCTTGTGGCTAAAGGCTATTCACAGAAGCCTGGAATCGACTATAATGAGACATTTGCCCCTGTGGCAAGACTTGACACCATCAGAACTTTGATAGCTCTTGCAGCACAAAAGGAATGGAACCTATTTCAATTGGATGTGAAGTCTGCCTTTCTCAATGGCATTCTAAAGGAGGAAGTTTATGTTGAACAACCTCAAGGATATGTTCAAGAGAGCAAGGAAACCAAGGTGTTCAGGTTGAACAAGGCTCTATATGGACTGAAGCAAGCCCCAAGGGCCTGGTATGATGAAATAGATGCCTATTTCAACACTGCAGGTTTCAAGAAAAGCTTAAGTGAAGCTACTCTCTATATCAAAACTAGTGACACCTCAGGTATTATCATTGTCTCCCTCTATGTAGATGACATTATATATACTGGAAGCTGTCCTAAAATGCTTGAAGAATTTAAACAAGATATGATGCAACACTATGAGATGACATACTTGGGTCTGTTGCATCATTTTCTTGGCATAGGAGTGGAACAAACTGACAAGCATATTTTCATTCATCAAAAGAAATATGCCATGAAAATTCTTGAGAAGTTTGGAATGAGAGATTGCAAGTCAGTGGCAATTCCATTAGTGGTGAATGAGAAATTGTGTAGAGAAGATGGGAGTGAAGCAGCAGATGAAAGTGAATTCAGACAGATTGTAGGAAGTCTCCTTTATCTGACTGCCACAAGACCAGATGTCATGTTTGCATCTAGCTTGCTTGCTAGATTTATGCACAATCCCTCAAAGAAACACATGGGAACTGCTAAAAGGGTGCTGAGATACATTCAAGGCACATTGGATTTTGGAATTGAGTTTGCAAAAGGGAAGACAGCTACTCTAATTGGGTACTGTGACAGTGACTGGGCTGGGAGTGAAGATGATATGAGGAGCACCTCAGCATATGCCTTCACACTAGGCTCATGCATGTTCTCTTGGGCTTCCATCAAGCAAAACACAGTTGCTCTATCTACAGCCGAAGCTGAATATGTGAGTGCTGCAGAAGCAACTTCACAAGCTAAGTGGCTGAGATTTGTGCTTGAAGATTTTGGTGAAGAACAGATAGAAGGGACTCAGATTCTATGTGATAACACCTCAGCAATTGCAATGGCAAGGAAGCCAGTCCATCACCAAAAGACAAGACACATCAGCAGGAAATTTCATTTTATCAGAGAAGCCATTCAAGCAAAAGAAATTGAACTGATATACTGCAAAACAGAAGATCAGATAGCAGACATCTTGACTAAAGCTCTACCTAAGGATCGGTTTGTGAGGCTGAGAAGCTTGCTTGGTGTGAAATCAGCTAAAGGATTAGAAGGGAGTGTTGAAATATAATCCTGCAGCAGATTTCTTAGGGCTGAAGCTATTCTCCATTTGTTCTGTTTTTGGTCAGCTTATTTAAATGATGTAAGGAGAGCCATTAGATCATAGTCTAGGTGGATTCTCTAGCTTAGATTTGCTATGACAGGTGTAAGAATCTAATAGGATGACAGCTGTAATTCTGTTAGAAGAGAATCACATTTCTCTCCTGGCAGTCACACTATATAAGCTGCAGTTTTGCAGAAATCAATAGAACAGTGCATTTTTCATATTCTCCTATTCATTCTCTCTAGCTAAATGCTCTAGAAGAGTACCTCTTCCTAATCTGAGAAAGAGATAAACTCAGAATGATAACAAATTTTTCTGATGTGGATATATACTGTTGTAACTGGCTCATATTGTATCATAAGCTTTCATTACCATTAGTATAACTGTAATTAGTTTGTTTAATTTGTCTTTTCTATTTCTATCCGGAAAGAGTCATGATGCATAGACAAAGGGTAATAGATCACAGCTTGAGACATTGTAGGGTGGCGAGCTACTTAGCTTCATTATGTTTAAGATCCTATTGATTGATGAAATTTCCAGCTCATTTTTTATTTTTGTTGAAGCTCTAAATGGAACTTGATTTTCAATAGCTCATCTGTTGCAGTTTCACCTTGCTTAAAGTGTTCCCTTGCCAACTGCAGGCTTTCGAACTTTTGATACAAGACCTTGCTGATGCAACCAGAGAAGGAAACTTCCGAGCATCAGAAACAAAGGTTAGTTGACTCGCAGTAAGAGAATAGAAAAGGTTTCATCCAATTCGTGCTAACTAATCTCATTGCTGTATTGTAAACAAGCTTTCATTCAATTCATGGTTATGAGTTTTGACAGATTGTGTAGTTTCTGGTAGTTTTATGCCATAGAATTACTTAACCTACTTTTCCTGCTTCATTAGATAAGCGGAATTTCCCCATATTTTTTTGTCTTACTTAAATCTTCTTTTGTTGGTCCTTAGGAAATGTGTTATGGTTTCAATACCTAGTTAATGTTTTTAAATGAGATTTTCGAACACACAACAGTGTCTATGAAGTTAAATTGATATCTAAGTATATGTTGATTTATGCCTCTTAACTTTCTGTAAGTTTTAATTTGCTCGTTATTGTATGCAGATACCATGAACTGGGTAGTTCTGAGAGTCTTTACTCAACATGCTTCTGGTATCCCCTTCTCTGTCAAACCATGAATACTGAAGAGCCTGTTTTCCACTGGTTATTAAGTGATTTTTATACCACGACTCTTGCCCTCAAATTTAAGTACCTTTTAATTTGCTCGAGAAAAGTAAAATACTAAAGCTTGATGAAGGATTGCTTTCAACCATTATGTGTAAACTGTATCAAACCTATGCTGGATGCACCGATTAACTGATATGTTCAAAGAATTCTGCGGCAGAACCAGCTGAAGATTTTGATACTGCTGCTTTAATTTCTTTACTTGAGGTAGGAGAGCATACCTGCAAGCCATGCAGGAGTTTCTAATAATGGTGAGCCCCTTAGCAATGTTTTAATATTTGTAGATTCAGTTTATGCACTGGCACTGATTTCAGTCAGATAATGGAGCTCGATGTGTTCCAAGACAAGTGCAGATATGCAAGGTTCTACTACCAGAGCTGATGGTGTCAGGTATTCCTCTCTCTCATGTACCATATTCTATTTGCTGAAAATACATGCACTTTTTGGATTTGGTGCAGAACTCCTGTGGTGGAGATAATTCTGGACGAGCTACCTGTTATAAAAAATAATAGTTTTCCTCTTTCCGTAAAGCCAAATACAAAACATTTATAACATATAAACCAATTGGAAAGCTTTGAAGGTATAATAAAATTGAAGAAAACAAAATAATAGGTAAGTAAAGGAAAATAAATAATAAGTAAGAAGGTGAGTTGGGTACGGTGAAGCACGTCAAAGACGCTGTCCTAAAGCCTTTGTAGCCTCCCTACGTGCAGGTACTGACGGTCTACAAGACTCCAAGATACGACCCCTTGTACATAAACTCAAGATCCGCTATGAGCACGTTCACAGACAGATATAGGTATCCAAGTCACATAACCAATGCCCAAAATAATAGTAATAAAGTAGAGAATATATGTAAAAGTAGAAAAGGAGAGAATTAGAATGTGTATGTGATATTCTGATAGTGTATTGTATATATCGTGTGTTTTCAAATGTGAAGGAGGAGTGGCCTTTTATAGGCATCCAAAAACATGTAACCTTCACCAACCATAAAAGTTCACCAACCAAAAAATTAAAGCTTTTACCAACCAGAAATAAAACCTGAATATTAAATACTTATAACCCCCACAATAAATAAAATAAAACCACCAAAATAATTAAATAAATAAAACGGTTAAATTTTTAAAACCTTTTAAAATTCCAACAATCCCCCACAAGGTTTTCAAAATTTTACCGTGACAAAAAAACAGTGAAAAATATATAATATATATATATGAGCAATATAATATATATGGGCAATATAATACTACGTAATAGGTGTAGGTGCCTTCCGGGCTTGAACCTTCACTTAGTGATGATAGTCTCCATTTGAGGAACCTGAGTGTACACAGTATTGAACTCGGCACCTTTGACCAAACTTCAACATATCCCACACATAGTATTAGTTGAGACTTGGATGTGGGGTAGCGCTATTTATGGCCATGCGCTAATCTTGATTCTCATGAGAGTTACTAGAGAATAGCCCAATTCTCATAGTCGCGGCCTCACGACGTCTCTCACTTAGGTGAGTTCTCCAAGAGTACATGTGACCTGCACTCTGCGGGAGTTTGCCCGCCTCGAAACTCATTCAGGGATAAATCCCTTCCTAACGTCACATAAAATAGCACTTATGCCTTATGGATGAGCAGAAGAATATCTCAAGGATATCTCCATAGTTTTATGAGTGCTATATGAGTCACGCAGTATGGATTGTTTCTACCACATTGAACTCTCTTCATGGGATCTCCAATCACAGAAGTTGGGTTACCTCCCTAGGTGACTCCCTTATGGGCTTAAGCACATCCCCCTCGACATTTTGCATTAATAGCCTCCTCCACGAGGCATGCATATCAAGACTAGCCTTCACAAGGCATATATAATGTAGGTCATGTCTTTATTCTCCATTTTAGCAAGCTTTAAACCAGCATGTTATTAAAATATTTCCTACACAATCTTGCACACAAGTAATTAGTGGATTTCACCTCGGTATAATTGGAAATTAAATACGAATTGGTATACAGTTAAGTATAATGGAAATACATCATACATTAAATCTTCTGATCAAGAGTACCTCTCAAGTCCACGAAACTTTGAGTACACTCCCTTTTGTGCACTCCAAATGGCTGAAATCGTGATCACATATCCAAGTTGAAATTGTATCTTGTCGATTCTCAATAAGAACCTATAAGACAATAAGAAGTCTCTACCAAAATTGTATAACAAGGTAATCATTAGTTGCACACATTTTCATAAAATTGAAGACAAGTTAGTCTCATAATAAAATTTGCATAATGAAACAAATTTCATACAGACACAGTATGTTTGCCAATAAAATATAAAAAGTATTATGTCACTAAATGAATCTTTCCCATGAGAGCAAAAAGAAATTGAAAACACACAAAAATATGGGAAAGAGAGAAGGAAAGCCTACATAAATGAATCTAATATTTTCAGCATAAAAGCAAAACTGCATAATGTTAACAAATAAATTACAGCATTAAATTTTCCATTTAAGAAAATTCAACTTCCATAAATTGGTCCACATGTTTAAAAAAATATTAATAATTATCAAAACGCAAATAACGTAAGCATTTGAGCGCTAATTAAAATAGAATAAATCTGAATAAAGGAGATATGAAAACTTATATAATAAATGTACAAAATAACTTTAGTTTTAAAGAGGTAATCAAATCACTCAAAAACTGGAATATTAAATTTTAAAAAATAAGTATTGATATTAATTTTGTATTTGAAATACCCACAAAAATTCCAACAAATACCCACATAGTTAAGGAAAAACTCAACCCCCACAAATTAGGGAATTCTCAAAATATATGAAGACGGTACCAAAATTTATTTAATTTTAAATTCATAAGATATGTACTCACAGTCATTTTGATAGTCATTGTAAATATAACAAAACCATCGAAAACCTCAAAAGAAAAAAAATGCCTAAAAAATTTAGGGTTTGAAAGCCTTACACCAAAACTCAAAATTAATGCAACTTACAGTGATATAATTTATTATTTCATTTCAGTTTTTTCAGGAGGATTCCACAATGTACACTTCATGGCAATTAACTCAATGTGGCAGCTGTCAAGACTTTATAATCAAAAGAACATTAGATTAACTCAAGAAACTAATATGAAGGATTGCACAATCGAAATATATAGGCGTTGGCAACTTTAAAAAGAATCCAAGGCATTAAAACAAAGATGTAATTAAATTGCATAAATGATTAGAACATTAAAGGCAATAATAACCTAACAATATCAACAATTTTACTGCCAAAATAAGCTCTAAATGTCATGAAATTGACATTAAAGTTTTGAAACTAAAGCTGCATAAATTAAAAGTAAATAAAATCTCGTAATTGAATGTGAAATGCACAAGCTTCCAAAAGAAGTTAAGAGCAATTAACTAATTCTGGAATCAAAAGGAGCTAACGTCTAAGGTGTTACAGTGATGCATTATACTACCCAAAAAAAACCGTAGGTTTTTCTCCCAAATTCAAAGTAATGACAGCCATCAAAATAAAGAATAATTAGGCTCAATAAAACTTGCAATAATATCACATAAACTCTTTGCACGTTTTCGCAAAAATAATAGATATAAATGAAAATAAGAATCAATATAAAAATTGAATACACAGATAGGCCAAATCTAAAACTGACGCAATATTAGATTTTGAATTCAAAATTAAACTACAAAAGAACGGTTTGCACTTTTTCCGTTTTTTCTTTCAAGGATTTGAAATCAAAGTAAATATTATACTACACATATTTGCGAAGATGCAACAATTGAGTATTCAAATCATATTTGTCTTCATAAAAGGAAAACTAAATTGTCTGTTCAATATTAATTCATAATTCATTAAACGACATAAAGATAGTGCATAGAAACCCAACATTAAAACAGTAATTTCAAACACTAAACTTTAGTGCTAAGAATATATTATAATTACTTCTTACGTTGGTATGAAGGACTTCCAAAAGTAAGAACAATAAAATGATATTAAGTCCAACAACAAAAATATAAGGGACCGTTATATAAAAGAATATTGATGGCAACCAAAATGAAAGGCAAATGTAAAAGGCCCAACACAATAAAATCAAATATATACTTGCTTTGAAATTATCAGACCAAAGATTTTGAAAAACTTCAATGTTTCGGTTTGAAACACTTCAATGTTTCGGTTTGAAACACTTCAACCATTCAATATTGGATGTTTCACCATAAATTGATTAATGAATAATAATTAAGTAATCGGTAATGAAACGATACAAGTTATTTAAAACAAACAGTAGTTTAGAAAAACATAGCTCACTTCAATATATATATTTTTTCATTATTTCAATGATCATTAATTAGCTTTTGAATGCTATTAACATTTTAAAGATTCTGAAATGTATTTTAAAAACAAGTGTGCTGTAGAAAACAGACACACCACATAAAATAATAATACGTTGAGTTATAATAATAATACCACATAAATTAGTCTGTAGGTTTTTATTTTCAAACACCAGCATTAATTTCCCAAACGTTAGCAACAAATTATAAACATATAAATGTACCAACAATATTTAAAGCAGTTGAAATTGTATAGACAACATGAAAGCTTCAAACTGCATCTACCCAAAATAATCGTAATTTTCATTTTGAAAATCCAATACAAATGCAAAAGCTTCAGTCAAAGAGTTAAAAGATATTAAAGCTAGGAATACGGGAAGAAAACAACTTTAACTTACAAAGGCTTTAGATTGTTATAAAAAATAATAGTTTTCCTCTTTCCGTAAAGCCAAATACTAAACATTTATAACATATAAACAAATTGGAAAGCTTTGAAGATATAATAAAATTGAAGAAAACAAAATAATAGGTAAGTAAAGGAAAATAAATAATAAGTAAGAAGGTGAGTTTGGTACAGTGAAGCACGTCAAAGACGCTGTCCTAAAGCCTTTGTAGCCTCCCTACGTGTAGGTACTGACGGTCTACAAGACTCCAAGATACGACCCCTTGTACACAAACTCAAGATCTGCTATGAGCACGTTCACATACAGATATAGGTATCCAAGTCACATAACCATTGCCCAAAATAATAATAATAAAGTAGAGAATATATGTAAAAGTAGAAAAGGAGAGAATTAGAATGTGTATGTGATATTCTGATAGTGTATTGTATATATCGTGTGTTTTCAAATGTGAAGGAGGAGTGGCCTTTTATAGGCATCCAAAAACGTGTAACCTTCACCAACCATAAAAGTTCACCAATCAAAAAATTAAAGCTTTTACCAACCAAAAATAAAACCTGAATATTAAATACTTATAACCCCCACAATAAATAAAATAAAACCACCAAAATAATTAAATAAATAAAACGGTTAAATTTTTAAAACCTTTTAAAATTCCAACACTACCTTACAACAGAGATATTCTTTCCCCATTTCTTCAGGTTCATACTTGTTTTAATCCCTATCCCTCTTTGGCTTGTGGTTTGCCATGTTTCTGTATCCCTTATTATCTGTGGCACAGTTGCCGGCCACTTCACACGGAACAAGTTTCATATCTCTCTCAAAGTGTGACAGTGTAATTGGGTTCATATGCACTTGATGCGTGATTAGCAATTTCTTCGAGTTTGTTAAGGTCTCATGTTATATTAATTTCTAATGCTTCATTCGTAATGTGTAAGAATTATAAAATTGACTATTTATGATAAGCTGGTCACTATGTCTTCTGCCAGTTTTTTATGAGGTTGCATTGCACGTTTCCAATGAACCTAAACGGGAAGCTTGAGGTAGTTGTCCTGAATGCTTTTTATATTTGGTGTTACCCGTTGTCTGTTTACATTTTCTTGAGGGGATTTTGATCTTGTAATGAATGTAGTTGAAGCACGATTTTGCCTCATTGATTATATCATCATTTAGTTTATTATATTATGCTTGTGTAGCCTTCTGTTCACACTAGATGCGAGCTTATTCGAATATATTTAAAGAATTTGTAAATATTTAAATAGTACAGCCGTGCGGCTATACTCTTTTAAATTGTTTGTTTAAATAGTATAGCCGTTCGGCTATACCTTTTGATTTTTTTTTATTTTGAAGAGTATAGCCGCTCGGCTATACATGTTCTATTTTTTTATTTTAAAGAGTATAGCTGCGCGGCTATACCTTTGCAGAACCAGGAAATTAACCATAATAGAATTTCGACCCCCGAAAAAAAAAAAAACCACATAACAGAATTGTACCGTCGGGCTTAAATGCTTGGGCAGCTAAAACAAGTCCATATAGCTGGGTGGCCGATATTTGGGGCTATAACGTGTAGGGAAAACCGCTTCGCTCACAATACTCTTTAGTTACATTTAATTATAATGGAGATATGGAAATTGAAAATAGAACTCGTCTTCATTGTGGAAATTGTTCCTACAAATATCGTTGTTATAACTATCATGAGCAAAAATAGCACCATCACAAGTTTATGAGCAGAATTAGCACTAAATGCAAGTGAAATGTTGGCACTATTTAAATACCTCTTATATAGGTAACGTGAGTTAGGCTAGTTGGTTAAGACCGTGAGCTCTCCTTGTTTTACCTGAATTTGAATCCCCTTCCTCTTAAATTAAAATTATATTAATTTAGAGTAGTTTAAAGTAATTTAGAGTTCGCTTGTATTAAAAAAAAAACCCGCTTAAATAGACTATATTGACTCTATAGTCAATATATATCAACAACATATGGATACTACTGAGATGCAAACATGCTAAAGTGTACGCAAACAAGTTGTCTAAAATGATATTATTTCTAGAGTTCAACGCGCATTTAACACGAACAAGACAATCCTTGGGAAGGCCAATACTCCATATAGCTGTCATAATCATCCCACCCCTAGCATCTAAGTTAAGTTCTAACATGAAAAAAAGAATTTGGAATCCTAAGCCACCAAGGTATCCCTCTAAATTGAAGGAGAATGAACCTCGTTAATTCAAAATATTAAACAATACCTAACAGTGTTATTCTTAGGTTTAACTATTTTAGGGAATATTTTGGAAAGCTAGTTGTCCGTTGCATTTCCACGTGCACCCTCTGCCTAATTTTACACCCAAAATTAAAATTGTTTGATGGAGAGCCGGTGAATTTGCAGAATGCAGCCATTTCTTTCTTGTCTCTTTTTTTCTTTCTCCAGTCCCTTTGTTTTGTTGCATGATATAACAACAACCAATCACAATTATAAACACATGAAGAAAAAAAAACACCCTAAACACCAACTGTAAATTGCTCAATCCTTACCCATTAAATCGATACGTGAGTTGGATTCAGAATGTCGTGAGACAATTCAGTCCATATTCGGTGTGAAGTGTTTGCAGTGCTAATTGACCTGAAATTAAATTAAATTAAAAAAATTTCTCCCTTAATCAGACCCTCCTCCACCTGATTAAGAGCATATGGGTAAGTTCCAAATGGGACACACCTCCCAAAATTAGTAGACAAACATGACTACAATTAGGTGTTTTTGAGTCATTCAATACATAACAAAATAATTTTTTGAGTAATTCGATGAATTTTTAAAATCATAAAATAGACAGACCAAGTATATATATCCTTAACCCTGAGAAAAGTATGTGTATTTATATATAAAAACAAAAACTGAAAAAGAGAAGAAAAAAAAAAGGACACACCAAGTATGCATAAATACAAGTAAAGGACCTGTAGGTCATATGACATAGCTTTTTAACCGAGGTAGTGCGATTGTGCCTACAGCTAAAAGAGACAAAACAACCCAATGTTCATCATATTTTTTCTCTGTGTTATAAATTAATATGCAGAAAGTAGTACTATTTTCTTGTTTCTGCATTAGAAGAAAACCTGTACAATCTGGGCGCTCCTCCGAATTAAGCTTTGCTTTCTTCTTCTAACTCTGTTGTTAATTTCCTGATTTAGTTCATAATTAATTACAACAGGAGGGTTAAACCAGATGCTATTTTCCAATGATATTCTTGAATTAATGTTATGCCTTTTTTTTTTTTCCTTTTTGGGGCAAGGAAAGCTTTTCCCTGTGGCAGAAAGAATGGAACCCATCAATGAATAATGGAACCTGATCAATACCTATGGAACAAACTTCATAGTTCCAAAGTTTGAAAGAAAATAATTTGTTTTAAAATTTTTAAGACAGATTCTGATCACCAAGTAGTCTCTTTACATTTGAGGTGAGAATTGATCCATATTATTATTGCTATATGTAACAAATAGGATTATAAAACAAATCAAGAAAATACAAAACTGCAATGTACTTGCTAATTGATTACTAATAAAAATTCACTTGAACGATAAACAATTTAACAAATATCAATATTTTTTCTTGCCAACAATTATACTATACTCTTCATCCAAATTCGAATTCCCTTTATCGTAATTTAGATTAGATTAAAATAGAATATCGTTTGTATACTATACAAGTATATACAAAACTGCAATGTACTTGCTAATTGATTACTAATAAAAATTCACTTGAACGATAAACAATTTAACAAATATCAATATTTTTTCTTGCCAACAATTATACTATACTCTTCATTCAAGTTCGAATCCCCTTTCTTATAATTTAGATTAGATTAAAATAGAATATCGTTTGTATACTATACAAGTATAGGTTGATTTTGTATTGCCGAAAATTTGCAGCTCTATTATATGACGCTTAACCTAAGTTTGACCTGATTAATAAACATTGTTTTGGTAAATGTTGTGATCAAAACTAAGCGCAGTTGTTTAGACAAGTCAGTCAAAATACAAAGCAAAAGGGGTTAAATGGGGCGCTCAGATCACAGTAGAAAAAGGAATTGTGTAGTATGCAGAGCAGAGAAAGTACACATTTGTGGGCTGTCTTCCCGCCATTAACTCCACTCCCCCATCCTACACCACACCACACCACACCACATCCTCCTCACCTCACCTCACAAACCAATCCATCACTCTCTCTCTCTCAAAAGCTTTTCTTTTTCTGGGTTTTCTTCATTTTTTCTTGATTATTATAAATAAAACTCTCTCTCTCTCTCTCTCTCTCTCTCTCTCTCTGTGTTTCTGTGTGTCTTAAAAACGACAACAATTCTGGAACCTCCCCTGCTATAAAAGAGCAAGTTTGGTTAGGGTTTTAGAAACCCACTTGGGAAAAAAAATAAGAGAGAGAGAAGAATTTAAGGGAAAAAAAAAAGCTAGATCAACATCAATTGGGTAGCTATATATTATATAGTATAGCTAATTAAAGTTCCTCTCTTTCTATCATCCCACTTCTCCTCTTCAGAGAAAACAGACATATATTTCATATTCTTGGAGAAAGAGAGAGAAATTAAAGATAGAAAAGATGGTGAGAGAGGCATATGCATACGGTTCAACAACTGCAGCTAGTAATATGGAAATGAGTGGAGGTGGCGGTGATGGGGGTGTGATGAGTAATATGAAGCCTGCATGGCTGGAGGGTTTGATGGCTGAGACATTCTTTGGTGGGTGTGGGGTCCACGAGAACCGCAGGAAGAACGAGAAGAACATTTTCTGTTTGCACTGTTGCCTTAGTATTTGCCCCCACTGCCTCCATTCTCACCGTTCTCACCCTCTCCTCCAGGTACTTTTTCTACTATTCTCACCCACTGCCACTGCTGATTCTGCTGCTATCACTCACCAAATTTGCTCACCAAGCCCACCACACTGCGACAGTGCACACACCATCCATCCATCACCAAACCCTTGCACACAGCTACCTTGTTTTCCTCAAAATTTTTGTTTCTACCCTTTTGAATTTTCATCATTTTTGGACCAAAGTTTCTTTCTTTCATTGGCTTCTAGCTTGTTTGAGCTTTCCTTTTCAGTTTTTAAGCTTGTCACCCTCAATCCTTGGTGTTTTTGGATTTTTTTTATTTTATTTTTTGGTTGGAATTTTCTGGTTATTCGGAATCCTGTTGAAAATTTTACTGTAGAATTCTGTCTGCTACAGTGAATTCAGGTGCAGCTATGTACTGTGGCTTCAATTTTTGTTATTTATCTGTACAATTTTCTCATTTCCACTCACATGTACCTTGGAATTTTGTTAACTTTTTTCTTTATCTGGGTTTGGTTTTTCTTTGGTTCTTTATTTGCAAAATTAAGAAATTCTTTCAGTGAAGAGCTCATTGCTTATGAATTTTAAAGGTTTACCTTTCTTAATCTCTAAGAATTGGATGATTTATGATCCTCCTAATTTCTGTCTTAGTCTCTTAGTGTTTTGTGTTTCTCTATGGAAACTACTGTCTTAAAACAACCTCTTGCTGAAATGTTGTAATTCATTGTTCAGAAGCAATTCTAGCCTTTTCCCAATTTTTGGTGAATTTCTCCCTTTGATTTTTTTTTCTTTTTTAAAAACATAATAATGATCTTGATTCTGGCCACATAAACGAAAAAGAAAATAAGAGAAGATAATTCTTGTTGAATGTTTGAATCTCGTCAAAATTGTCTTATTCATGCAATTGTATTTTATTTTATATATATATGTATATGGTATGCCAAAAAGGTTTGATGATGCCTTGTTTGAGTCCCACCTTTTAGATTTGGTTTGTTTCCTATTAATAGAAGATTTCTTTTTCATCCATTTCCACCCTGCAAAGGTTCCCCAGCTGTTGCTTTCAATGAAAGCGAAACTTTGACCACATTTTCCCTATCTCTTTTTCTAGTGTTTCATTCCCAAAGGATCCCACTCCTTTAATTCAATTCAATTGAGCTCAGTTCATTTATTTTTCCTTCATGAGAGAGAGGTTGGTTGTCTACCCATTTCACCTAAATTTCCAAGTCCAAGTGGTTATTGCCTGGTGAGTTAATAAGTTGTTTTTCAACATGTTACTATTTCCTTTAAGGACACATTTCCTATTTAGAGGGCCGATAGCATACTAAACTCACACATACTACACGGATACTAAACCACTATACTTGTGGATCCTTTGCTCAACAAGTTACTATATGTATGTGGGGAGGAAGATTTTTTAACTTAGAAGTTACAAAACATGTTGGATTATGGTGATAAACTTAATTACTTTGTGTCATACATTGCAGAAAAATTACCTCAAGTAAAATTGTTAATGTTAAGGGTAATTTAATTGTAGGGTAAATCATCATTTGTTGTGGCTATAAACAAGTCCAATTGGGTTTTTTTTTTTTTGGCTCCATGTGACAGGTTAGGCGATATGTATACCACGATGTGGTTCGATTGGGTGATCTTGAAAAGCTCATTGACTGTTCCTATATTCAGGTATTCAATTTTGATGACTTAAAATAAAACAAAACCAAATTAAAGAAAAGAAAAATACTTAAATCTTTTCTGTGTTTTTTTGTTTGAGTTTGATGATGATGATGGTGAAAGAACTGAGAGCATAGGGTTTTTCAATTCTGTTAACAACTGTGTTCCTTATTTGGTGGCAGCCCTATACAATCAACGGTGCCAAAGTGATATTCTTGAATCAGAGGCCCCAGTCTAGGACTTGCAAGCAGGGCTCTGCCAATATCTGCCTCACTTGTGACAGGATTCTTCAAGAGCCTTTCCACTTTTGTTCTCTCTCATGCAAGGTCCATTTCATTTCATCATGTCTCTCTACCCTTTCAGTCTCTCATTGTCCAATTGCCTGTTTGAATGAAGGGTTTTTACTTATTTTCTGACACACCAGCCAATATTTTTCAACTTCATTTGCAATCTTGGAAGCATCTTTGCTTTTTGGCTTAAAGATAAAAGGAAGAAAAAAGTCCCATTCCATATACACTTATTCAGTTTATGTAGAAGACAAAAACTGTGTTTTAATGCTCATACTGCTTGTTTTTTTCCCTGCACCTCAGACTTTCAAACTTTGCTATTAGAATCTTTGCTGCCAAACTAGGCCTTGATATATGCATTAGCCATGCTCTTGTTTTTTTCTTTTGGAAGAAGCCTTACGTTCAAATCTCCCCTCTCCCATTGATAAAAAAAAACTAATGTGACAGACATGTAACAAATCTATATGTGGCAGGTTGATCACCTGGTGTACCAAGGGGAAGATTTATCTGGCATACTCTACCGATTTGATGAGTCCGACTTCACAATTTCTCAATTTGAGGGTTTACGCATGGATGGTTCGGAGGTGATCGATGATGATGGCCACATGATTCCTAGCTCCATCATAGAGGACCCTTTGCAATATAGAGCTTCATCATGCTCCAATGAGGCCACAAGTGATTCAGTAATGTCGCAAGAACCGGAGGTCATCAAGAAGAAGAAGAAGAAAGGCAGTGGATTTCTCCCGGGGATTGTCCTCTCCCTTAGCAGCCGGAGAAAGGGTGCTCCTCAGAGAGCTCCTCTTTCTTAGGCAGAGAGACTTTAATAATAATAATAATATGAATAATAATTAGAGGGCTTAAATTATTGGCATCATATGAAATATGTTATTAGGTACCATAATACTATAAGGTTGGTCGGTCCACGGTTAATATAGATTAATTAATTTAATCTGTGTAATGTTCTAGCATATGGTTATTGTCTGTATTTGAGTGTTGTTAATTGTGGGGTGCTTTATTTTCTTTCTAACTGGGATTTGCATGGGGCATTTCCATTACTGAGTTTAGGTGGCTGAAGAGAGACTGATCACTGATCTAACGGTTAGACTCTCATCTCCACCAATTTTGTATCTAAAGTAATGGAGCTTGCGGGTATATACTATATATTTTCTTTGATTTAAGATTAATGTTCTTCTCGGAGCCAAATATTTCAATACTATTTTAGTATACTTGAATTTGGCACATAGTTCTTGTTCTTGACTGGTGTGCTTGATTCTCATTTTTGTTTTTGTGGGCCCTATTTTTGGAGTAAAATTAGAACTTAACACGTTTCATATCTCTTTCTTCCTATCTTCTGTAACTACATGGAGAAAGGGGTATGAAATATGAGATAGGTAAGTTCTACAAAATGAAACGACATTATGAGATAAGGTTGGCATTTGGTTATGAAATACTGAAATGTCGATCAACAAGCTGACAAGCCACGAAAACCGAATGAGAATGTCGGTTTTTTGGTACCGACCAACACCTCTGGTTGTCGAGGCGGTTCCTCAAACCCAATACCGACGATTTTGGTTGACAACGACTACTTCGTCGATCCAACCAATTCATGGTTAACTGATTATTGTCGGGCTGTGACTGATCTCAAATATTGCAATACCGCCCATTGTTAGTAAGTTTGCAGTTGCCGAGAAAAATTTCGATTCCCGAACCGATTCCACCCGTTATTATAAGGCGCAACCTTTGCCAATATGGCAATGTGAAATGAACAAGTTCATGCATGACAATGAGAGGTAACTTTTATATATATATATATATATATCCAACGGATAGGGTTTGATGCTCCAATCTTGAGAAATGAAGCAAAATCTGTGATATAATTTTTGTGATAATGGTAAAACTCGTGTCCTCTGTTGAATATAAAACAACCCACAAAATGAAGTTGTTTGGTTGGGAAGCAGGAAAGTTCACGGGAAAAAAGGGTCGATCCAAATTGGGTAAGTTTGATTTTTTCTAGAGATCTGATAGGCTAGTAGCTCTTTTCGTTTTTGGCAATGGTTTGACCCAACATAAAATCATTATAAAAGCATTTGTGCTATGACCTATGACACTTCATCTACGTCTCCTGTGAGTCCACGTGGGAGCACAGCATAGGCCCGATGTAGAGGCACAGAGCATCTCTTTTTCTCGGATGCGTGTTTCTGTAGGCCCTACTTCACCCAACATCGTTAGTAGTGTAATAAGCTCCTCAATTTTTTTTACTGTTTGGGTAAAAGTAAAACTTCGTTGTCATGAGGTATGTACTCATTCCTTTGTGCGAGTTATTCTCGTTATTCTTTTGTGAGTATGAAATTGGTCGCGTGATGAGTGTAATAAGAGCACGTAAGTGTATATGTTAGTATGAAAATTATATTGTCATTTCTTAGGTTCTAGCATAGATTGAAAGTTAGTGTGTGAAGAATTGTTACTGGACGTTTTCGCACAACTCATTCAATCTTATACTTCCGAGGCATGACTTGACCGATATGAGAAACTGATTTCAGGTAAATCATAACATAATCATACATTCATTATAGGATTCCTAGTTGGAGTTATTTTTACTCAAGCACTTTTATATTAGCCCTATTTTTAATAGGTTTAGATTTTATCTCTTGAGATTGCTTTTCTAGTTGGACTCTATTTTGATTCAAGTTAAAATCTTATCTTTGTTGGGTCTAATTAATTTGTTTTAGGAGATATTGTTTCTCCCTAAAAGAATGGCTATTTGGCATCAATCAGTCAGAGTCCATATTGGATCAAATATGATATTCATGATTGAATAGAACTTGTGGTCTCCTGTTTGGCGTGATTACTTAGAACCATATAGGAAGTTTGGCTCTGTCATTCAGCATGCATCTAAATCTTATATTGATGATGGGAAGTTTGCATGGTCTGACGATTTGAGGTAGGATTCTATGTGAATCAAATATGATTAATGGCAAGAGATTGAGTACGTGGCTTTGTGCTCTTCTCTTGCAAAAAGGAGATTGTGGTTTGTATAAGGATATGACGTGCTTCTTTGTTTTCGCAGCTTGCCAATATTTTTTTTGAGCATCTAAAATTTTTAAGAAAGTTACTGTGCATATTTTTAAGATAAATCATCAAGTGTTTCATGTTTTACTTGGTGATTTATCAAACACTTTAATCATTCATATTGCATTCATTTGCATTGTTCGGTAACTCATACGGTTGAGGGCACCAAGACCGTGGTGACGGTTTTCCTCCGGCAAGCTTAAAGCAATCGTGGCTAGTATTGCGTTCAACATAAGGAGTGTCGAAGATCATCCCGTGACAGAAGTTAAGTTACGAAAAAGTCGGTAAACATTATCTAGAATGTGTCTAGGATAAGTGTGTGAGTACTTCTTGTAATCATCGTTCTATAGTGGATTTGTGTTGGACTGAGGGATCCCGTGGATTTTTCCCAGAGGTGGGGTTTTACTACGTAAAATAATTCTCTGCGTGTTCTTTTACTTTATGCTCAACACGTTTCAGGATTGATAATCCATATCAATCCTGCTACCGAAGTTTATTTTTATTTATTCGATTATAATCTTAAGTTGGCCTATTCACCATCCTCTAGGCATTTTTAGTCATCCTACAGGTATTTTCAGTATACTTTGATGTACATAGGTCACTCTAGTTGTTTTTTAGTCGGGTATAAATTTAAGATAAATTTGACGTCACATAGTTATGTTGTTTATAATTCATTTCATGCTCCGATTCTCGCTTTTTTATTATCATTGCTAGTGCAAGTTTGTAAGCTCAATTTGTTTTTCCTTTGAAATAAGTAAAATCATGCATGGATAACACTTTTTGTTATATAATTCAAGAGTGAAAATTCAGTTTTGGATTCTTAGGGTCTGTTTAATAACCATTTTTATTTTTCATTTTTGGTGTTAAGAGTATATAAGAAAATGAGAGTGAGAATAAGAATGAAGATGAGATTGAGAAAGGATGAGAGGGGAGGATGGGAGGGATGAGTAACAAAAGTATAAACATAAACTTGAAAGTGAAAACAATTTCAAATATATTTTAGTTTTTAGTTTTGGTTTTCACTTTTGTTACTACTCCTTCTCATCCCCCTCCCCTCATCTTTCCTCTCAATTTCATCTCCATCTCATCCTCACTTTCATTCTCCTTCTTTTTCTTTATACTCTAGCATGAAAAACAAAAATTGAAATAATTATCAAACGCCCCCTTAATTATTGTATACATCCTATGCATTGATCTTATCTCTTTCGTACCTCTATCATTTTCTCCAAGGTCCCGCATGCACATAATTTTATGAGGTGGAAAAGATGGAAGAAGGAAATCATGATTTGAAGTTGAACAAATCTGTGCATATAATTGAAGAAGGATCTTGTTATCTTAAGGTTCATGAGGGAGTGATTGAGGCTAGCTGCTAGTCCTACCACAAAGGTACTACCCTAAAGATTAGGGTAGGCAAGATTTTAAACGACAGAAGGATCTTGGATAGGATTTAAGGGCTGGGATTAGCAAGAGCCACAGAGTTTGGGGTCTTAAAAATTTGGACACAACTACAACAGTGTACTAGTGTAGCCTGGTTTTGCAGCACAAGATGACAATGATAAGCCCGAGGCTTTGCTGAGCTTCCCACCACATGCTGCTGCTGCTGCTGCACTACAATTGAGCCCCTTGGAATCTTTTTTAGTTCTAGCAACAAAATCCTGTCAGCCTTTTCATTTTTACATTATTACATTTCACCCTCATAAGATGCTTGCTTTCTAGTTTAACATCTATTTTTCTTTACTTCCTTTTCACTGCTGTTATTTTCCCTTTTCAAGAGAAAAACTTACATGTAACGAGTGTATAATCTCCCTTATTTTTATAGCACTTTAATAGTCACCAAGCTTTGTGACAAGTTTTACAAGAATAAGAGGGTGTGTACTCCATCCAATTTCAAATTGTCTAACAACATAACATTTATATACACATACAAATACATTTAGGGCCAAGAAGTTATTGTATGAGTATAGGTGTCAAGACTTATGCCTGGGAATTGACAACTCTTTTGAGGTAATATGTGAGCCAAAGTGTGTGGGAGACGGACTTGCATGTTATTTTCATCCAATCATGTTGGAACTAGTAATAAGGCTACCATAGACTCTAGCACAGGTAGCTTTTAAAAATATTTAAAAATATTATATGTATTTTAATGTGATTTCACTCTATAAAAGATTAGTAGTTCATCCAAATATCTATTTTTTAGTGCCTATCCACGTAGTTTTTGTGAATTCATACGACTTTTGTTCTTTTCTTACATTTCTTTCTAGTTTCTTGTAGCCTAGTAACCCCCATTGTCCCCTCAACCTATAGACTCATAATCATCTTATATTTAATTTGTTTGCTCACTTAAGAGCATCTCCAACGAAGATGTCAAATAATATGTATCAAAATTGAATTTGATGGCTGATAACTTCAGTCAATGGAAATAGTATGGTTCATATGATTTATTTTTGTTATTCGCTAGGGAGGGAGAGTATTATATTTGGTTACCTTAAGATTATCTCCTATATGAATCGAACCTAAGTGCACTTGGGGGATAGGGGGAGAGTTTAACCTACTTTTCCATTGTAGTATCATTCCATGTACATGCTTTGTCATATAAAATTCTTTTATACGTAATATTAAAAAAATAATAATAAAGAATAATAAAATAGTGTTATCCCATAATATATAGTTTTCCTCTGTGTGTGGGCACACACGAAATGTGGGTAGAAGAAAAATCTGATTTTGCAGTCAAAGTATATATATTGAATTCAATAAAGCAGCTACTACTACTAGTGTATGGCTTTTGGGATGTGATC
The DNA here is from genome assembly GCF_000346465.2 of Prunus persica. NCBI lineage: Eukaryota > Viridiplantae > Streptophyta > Magnoliopsida > Rosales > Rosaceae > Prunus > Prunus persica. The sequence goes on along the minus strand of NC_034012.1, from coordinate 6,224,945 downwards.
AGAATAATCGCATTATTAGATAGGTGGAGTCAGGTGGATCACATGGGTATGTCACATTCTATTTTCGGGTTCCATTGTAGGAACCTGCCAACCTAGGCAGCACACAGGGTATCTTACTTGGCATTCTTGGGGTTGTTACACGTGTCAATACTCCCATGCAGAACATTATTTTTAACTCTCCAACTATTCTCAGCAGCAGTGCACAGATCGATTCACTGTTCACAGCATACAAAGAGTCTTTTTTTTTTTTTATTTTTTTTTTTTTAATAATAAATTTTAAATTCTGAGATTTGCATGTAGGATTTCTCATAAATTTCTCCTCATGTGAGAATTCATAGGTATATCTTCTTCTTTTTTTTCTATTTTTAAAATTTTCCAGATTGTTTTACATAAGGGTAAGGTTTTGGGGGTAAAAAACAAAGGTACAAAGTGAAAGTTTAATCAAGAATCTAGTCTGCCTCCAATTCATGGATATGGAAGAGAAAGAAAACTGATCTTTGTAAAGTCTGTGGCTCTGTCGACTTACCTTTTTTCATTATTTTCTTAATAATAAAAAAATAAAAATAAAGAGTTCTTGGAGTATTAGAACTCTCAACAAGTACACTGTCTGTATACATACTTTCCACAGTATTGGACCTTTTTCTAACCTTTCTTTTTCTGCACACACAATTTTATCAAAGAAATCTGGATTAAAGAATGCAGAAGATATTTTTCCTGTTGATAATCTGCTTCCTTCCATGTCGTAAGTTGTTCTTCTTGTCTTACTAAAGGGTTTATTTATTTATTTATTTTTCTGTTTCATCCGCAATAAAGAAAGAAGAAAAGGAACAGAGCCCATGGGCCTGAGTCATGGGCTACCATGCAGCCTGCAGTTGCAGAAAGTAAGTATTATGGGCTTGAAGTTTTGGAGAGAGAAAGGGAGAGGTTTTGGGGAGAGAGAGAGAGAGAAAGAAAGGGATGGAAGAGGGGGTTTGTGGGGTTTCCAAGGAGGAACAAATTCGAGGAAATCTAAACAACATAATTGAGGTTGATTTGATTAGAGTTGTTGTTGGGTTGTGGTTCTGGTTATGGTTATGTCACCCTCTCAAACAAGAAACGAAAAAGGTTCATAAACTCTGTAGTAATGTTACAGTTGAAAAGGAAATTTCTTATTAATTTACAAGGCACTTGATATGCACACCATATCATTACATTATAAATATTCTTGATATGCACACTATATCATTACACTATAAATATTATTATAGGCAAAATTTTATGTTACAATGACATTGTTGACATGAAAAATGCTTTAAAACTCGAGTTTTTTCTTTTGAACGTACGAGATACTTGACATGTACAAGAAACCAAAAAAGGCTCATAAACTCTGTACTAATGTTATAATTAAAAAGGAAATTTCTTATTAGTTTACGAGACACTTAATACACACACTATACCATTACTTTACAAATATTATCATAGGCAGGACCTAATGTTACAATGACATTGTTGACATGGAAAATGCTTCAAAACTCAAGTTTTTTCTTTTCAATGTACGAGATACTTGACATGCACACTACACCATTACATTGCAAACATTATCAATTGTAGATATTTAATGTGATAATAACATAGTTGAAACGAGAAATGCTTAAAAACTCACCTTTTTTTTTCCTTTTCAACTTATGAGACACTTATATACACATTACATCATTATATTGAAAGCATAATTATATTGTAGAACCCAATATAATAATGACATGTTCGTAATGGTATAAATTCATAAAAGTCCAACGATATGCACACAACATTATTACATTGAAAATATAGTAAAACTCAATGTAATAATCACATGATTGAAATGAAAAATGCTTTAAAGTGATGATAGCATGTTAACTAGGGGGGTGAAAATGTAGGATAAGAAGAAATGTTGAGGTATGTGGCATTGGCTCGTGAGCCACGATGCAGCTGACAGTACCCAATCACAAACATAGTTGGGGGGCCTCGGGTTCCTCCTCTCTTTTGAAGTGCTCAGATCAACTTTAATTAAATGAAATTTTCACTTTGAAGTGATCAATCAGCTTTGACACTTGGCTTGGCAGTGGCTCTGGACTTTCTCTGCACAATGTCACATTCAATTCAATGGGAAAAAAAAAATGTCTTTTCAATACTGTTAATTGACCAATGGGAGATAGTGGCCTCATGGCAACCTCTCAAAATATGCTACCCTAGATTTCCCAAATTTTAATGACCAACAGATTTTGAGAAAACCAGAGCAGCCAAATAAAGCAGAAAAAAAAATTGTTTTGAATTCATGCATATTTGAGGAGCTTGAGTTGATTAAGAACAAGAACAACACTAAAAAACTCACATGTATGTATGTATGTATGTGTGTATGGGTGTTTTGGGATTGTGGGTTTTGTTTCTTTGTCTGTAAGTTCTTTGAATCTGTCTTCAACTCTCTAAGATTATTGCAGAAGAAAAACAAACATGAAATTGTAAGCATTGATTGATTGTCATCTCCTAGCGAAAGAAATGCTTTTGACTGGAACCCCACATGAAGTGACTAACCATACGTTGACTAAAATTCCCATTCAAACTTCATCATCATTGTGTTTGTCACTGGCAGTGAAAGTGAAAATGACCTCAATGGCTGTCTGGTGGTGCATTTATACAGCAAACTTGTAAAGTTCTAGCATAAAATGATAGATTTTTTGAAGAGGGGAAATTTTGAATTTAGTTATCAATTGTGAGTTTGAGTCTCTGGGATTGTTCTTGGAGGTTTCTGTTTTTGATTTCATTTTTTATCAATTTGGTATCGGAGCAAGGTTGAAATTATAATGTATGTCCAAATCCAATAATTGCGTTTGTGGGTAAAAACTCCCACGAAAGCATGTTCATGTTGTGGATGAGTTCAAGAATTTTTATTTTATTTTTAATTTTGGATCGAAGATGAGTTCAAGTTTGCAATGATAGATTTGTTATAGTACACAAAGATAATAATAATTATAAAGATGAGGTCATGAACCATTTGAACCCTGCAGAATCTGTGAAGTAGTTGGGGTTTATGTAGGACTTTGGGAGACACGTCCATGTAAGAGAGAGAGAAGAGTCTTATTCCATTTTCCTATATTTTTACACATCCTTATCATAATTCTACACACTTGTCAGCCTTTCCAACTTGCAGCTGGCTCTCTCTCTCTCTCTCTCTCGGCGGCTTATTACGTCCCTTCCATCTGACCACCTGGGTGACTTTGCTAAAGCCACTACGCTCTTTCTGATGTGAAAATTCAGTTTTGACTTCACAAGCTCTACAGCTGGTATGGTATAGGATCTCTAGCTGGAGAAAAAGTATCACTGAAAAAAATACAATTTTGTTATTCTTAACTAATTACGTATAAAAATACGATAATTTTTTAACAAAATTAATTAAAGATAGCAAAATAATCTTATCTGTGATATACAAGTTCTCCTTTAGATGTGTTGTAAACTGCAGCAACTTTATAATTTCACCAATATCAACTACAGTCGCTCACACGCATGTAAATAGGTCCTATTAGTGCATGTGCGAGACTCGAAGAGAATCAGTCACCTCTTGCGCAACTAATTCTTAACATTTTTCATCTCCTCGAAGTCCCATTTACTCTTGAGCTTGACATAGATTTGTTGGGAGATAAATTGAAACAGATGGGCATCCTTGTCATCTCTTCCAAGTCCTTGAGAAAAGAGCAGGCAGACAAGGTGAAGGTGGAAATGGACCCAACATCACATATTCCATAGCCTATCATTGTCCCATTTGTTTGACTCATGTCACTCTTGCTGCTGTCCTTCCCTTGACCGTAGACTCTGCCCTACCCTTTATAGGCCTGTTGCCGTCCTGAAAAGTTTTGCCTTCTAGCTACAGTATTTATTGTCGGCAAAACATAGCACATATATATAATCATATTCATATGTAAAAGATTACATTATTGTCTTAATATAACGTAAACAAAACATTTTACAGGTCAGGTCACACATAGCTTCTGAATTTGATATGAGCACCGCAGGCTTGGTAAATCAAGACTCATGCAACTTCTCAAATGGTAATGTTTCGCATTTGGATTATACGAAGCCCGTTAGCATATATAGAAAGCAAGGAAATTTCAACCCATCAATGGCTGTGATGATGAATTGTCCATATTTGCATATGAGTTTTCATGAAGTTCTTCATGTCACGGCCTGTAACATACTAACAGGCTTTTTTTTGTGTGCCGCTAATGGAAACAGATGTGATATAATCATATGAAGGAACTTGTGAAACCAATCAAGACTTGTGAAATAATAGTGTTCGTTTGCTGCCCAAATCGCTAGTCTACCAACTTTGTTTTGTTTTGTTTTTTTTCACTAAAAACCTTTTTTATTTTTAGTTTCCAGTGTCTCCCCCATGAATCCTTGGAGGGTTGATCTCTTTATCTCTCTCCTGTCAAGGCGGGCTTAAAACTGTATTCACACCCAGCCAAACAAAAAAAATAGAAGGAAAAAAAAAGGAACAATTCTGTTTGTGTAGGCCAAAAATTCGAACGCCTATAAATTACATGAAAAATTTACACAGTTTGAGCTGCCAAAATAGGCTGCCGCAGCGGGACCTCTCATCTTAGCACGACGTTCAACTTGCTCTGCACCAACTCTCTTACATTCCACTGCATAAGAAATTGAAACAGTTTTGGAGGTTACGAGTGCTGCTATGAAGGAAAGAAAGGATTGTATCCTCTTTTTATATGAGTTACCTGCAACTTATTGATTTCTTCATCAGTGAGTGAGCGTTCCATCGATCGATATGCAATCCTGTAACAGTGACTGGTCATTCCTTTCTTGTTTGTGAAATTGTCTATCAATTGCACCTGGCAATCATGGAAGAGATATTTCAGTAAACTGGATATTAAGACTTCCAATATGGATGGATTGCAAAATATTTGATGAACAAACTTGAAGGAAATACAAATATATTGGTTCCACAGTGGCAATCATAGAAAAGATTTTTCCATGTACTGCATAGTAAAACTTCCAAACTTGGATTACCAAAAATTAAGTGTCGGGATTATTCCACAAGAACCAATTTAGTTTCTTGGAGTAAGATATCCATGAACAAAGTTGATAGTTCATAAATAGTACTTTTGTATCTTCCAACCTTAATCGACTTCAGCACGGATATCATTTCAGAAAATTAACTACACTGAAATACGTCAAATACGAGCTTCTTTTCATTTCTGATAAACATCAATGTATCCCATCAATCAATAACCAATCAATAACTTTTAACGTCTGTTCATCAAAAAATATAAATAAATAAATAATTAACGTCTACACCTCCAGAAAATTTATAAAATTGAAAACAAGACATACCTCTTCAGCAAGATCTCCAGCAACTTCTCTAACAACTTCACATAAATTGTTTTCCGTGAAAGCTTCATTGATCCAAAAACTAACATCTTTGTAACAAGGAGGATACTGAAAAGAAAAGGGGAAAAAAGTAGCTTTATAAGAAATGTTTGGAAGCAGTAATCTATCCTGAAAATCAGTAGTTAAACTCATAAATAACAAAATCTTAAGAAGCTGTTTTATAAAGAGAATAAAAAAAATTCCAATCACATATCAACTGCTGTAAGATCAGAACTTCATTCTTTCTCTTTTCATGGTTTAAATTTTCCTTTCTATCTTTTGATTTAATGCAAGAATTGCATAGAAATGAACCAGACATAACAAAAGGACGCCACAAGCTCTAGCACCAGTTCCTTTACACACACAGAGAGAGATCAAAGCTCTAACTAAAATTTGTCTTGCACATAATAATAAGCGACCAAAAAAATCAGAAACCTATATGAAAAACTTTAAATCCAAAATTTCAAGCGTCACTAGAGGACATGCACACACTTGCACCACAAAAAGATATTAATTTCCTCTGTGTGTGTGTGTGTGTTGCAACAATACCTTTGAAAATGGCTTGAATTTGACTCCCAGCTGGCCACTTGAAAACTATAACCAAAAATCCAAAATTAGATAATTAGGTCTTACTGGATTACAGAACTATATCGATTCTTAACACTATTATTTCATTTTTCAAGACTTGAATTTGAACAAAAGGAATATATGTGAAAACGATAGGAACAAAATCATGATTAACAGATTCAGGAACCACCTGGGAGGTGAACCTCTCATCATTTGACCAGAAAAGCCGAATATCAGGGATGTCAAATAAAACCATTGCCAGCCGTTCCAACCCTAGTCCAAAAGCCCAAGCAACATTGTCTGTTTTGCCACTTCTCCTTAATATTTCTTGTTCTGTCACCCCACAACCTAAAACCTCCAACCACTTTTCCTGGAATTGTATTCAACATCAGCTGATAAAGTTGATTTAATGCTAAAAATTCACACATGCATGCAGTAGCTCAAAATACAAAAAGACCAGGGTTTTCAAAAAATGAAGAAAAAAAAACTTGCCTTAACATTTAATAAGCACAACTTATTAACTGGCAACATTTATATCAACGACCACAAGTTCAATATGCGATTTGATTATCAAACGGTGTCCTAGTTGAAAACAAGTAAAAAAAGCACTAGTTGAACATGAATAGTAGCAATAACAATTGAAACAGACAGAATAGAAAGAAATCTCAAAGGATCCGGAACCAACTAGAATTTGACCGACTGAAAAAAAACACACACAATATGAGAGATTTCATGGATAATCTTCACCATATTCTGTGGAAGGTACATTTGGACAAGAGTCTAAGATATCTTTTCTTATAAGTTTTATACTTTTTCATCTTCATGCATTTAACGCTTTGTGTTTTGGTTTCTAAGGGTCTCAAGGTTAATTTAAGACAGGCATCAAGTTCACTAGCTTCATCACCAAATTGTTGAAGACCACACTAGCATTCCTAGATATCATAGCCAGCAGATAAGAGAACTTACTTATACAGGCAACTAATACTATCATGAGTTGCTATCACCTTGTGTAAGTACCATTCTTGTAAGTTGTTACTTGTTTAAGGAAATAAGACATGCTTCTGCATAATGTATAAATTTCAGTCACCTGTCCATGGAACAAAAAGAATCTCTAACAGAATGACGCAACAAGAGAGAGGCAGGGAGAAGCAGAGTTCCAAAATTAAGTATCTACATGTGTACATATATATTTAGAAATAGCATGTCGGCAAATCCACAATCCAAAAACAAACACATGATGCTTTTTTTCCTTTTCAAAATGATCAGAATACCTGAAAAAAGATCTCAAGTTCAAATGATGGGTTGGTAAATGGGAAATATGTATCAACCCAGCGCATCTCCACAGCACCTGAAAGTTTCAATTGAATCAATTTAGAGGTTCCAAAACACTGTTGCACACTACAAATAACCGAAAAAAAGTACTAAGAAAACACTTGAAGAATTTTTTTACCAAATAAAACTCCATATCCTTGATGCCTTATTTTTGGATAGTAAAACACTCAAATGGCATACCCAAATCACAGCTATGTCCATGAGATAATGAGTACAATGGTTCAAGATAGCAGTCACTCTTAATTTACCAAATAAGTGGCGTGCCAAACCCTCAAGACATTTCTTTAAATCCCCAGCAACATAAGTTGTGCCATCTGTGCCAGATGCCTCCCAATCAGATGGAGAAAAGACACGCACACCTTCCATCTATACAGGCAGGAAACAATTCCATCAGATAAGGCATGATTAAAAGAAGATAATCATCACAGAAGTCTTATTGTAAGCACTAGAGATGGGAAACCTGATGGAACACAGGGTAATGAGTTGAGTCAATGGAATCCCTACGGTAAACATCTCCTGTTACAAGGAAATGAGTATGTCCTCTTCTCAGTAGTTCTGCTTGATGTGCGCTTGTATGACACCTCAAAACTGTTTGAGCGTCCACATAATATGTGTCATTATAACTTCGACTTACATGATCAGCAGGAACCAATACATCGTCAAAATTCTGAAAGAAATGAAAACATAGAGTCATTGTCAAGAAGTCACAAGGTTTTAGAATTTTACAAGGATAAAGGAGCATTGCAACAACACACATCTACAATCCTGCTTTTATGAAAAAATCATAACTTATTTAATGAGGTTAACAATCTGGAATCAAATACAGTAAACATGAATGCTAAATATTTTTTTTTTCCATCATTTGGTGCATGTTGTGTTGGGTTTGTTTGGCCGGCCACGCGTTTCAGTTGGCTTCCTAACTCAGTGACCTAGGGTGATGACACCTGGAAAAATAATTACTCATTCAACATGATATGATGTTGATATTATCCAAAATGCTGAATATAACAGTTAATCAACTTACCATGTGAATGCACCTAAAATCATGTCACACTCTAGAAATGCTAAAATATAATTGTGAAGCCCTTAGCATCTAATCCTCAGAGAGAGAGAGAGAGAGAGCCCATTTTTTTGTTTTTAGTAAAAAATGAAGGTTTCCCTTTAAAAAATGCCTCCTATTACTGGGGCAATTGACAGATTGTTTACACACAATCCAGGATCAAGTTTGTAATAAAACTAAGCTAGTAAACGAAATTTAGTGGCAAACATTACTCTAAAGTGGGTGCACAGCGATGAAAAACTCAATGGTTGGTACGATTGATTCTCATTATCATCGCATGATCAATGCCTCAAGGAGATGGAGGGTAGACAGCATGTCTATGGTATTCAAACCCAAAAAGCACGCATTTACATACGTTCATAATTTATTCCACAAGGGAAACTTGTTTGAAAGGATGTTGGCTCACCATGTCTGGCTCCCAACAAATAATTTGCCAGGAAATTATTAGCATCACTAATGAAATTACAAATTGGAGATATACATTAAAAAAAACATTTTCTAGAAAAGGAAAAGGTAGCAGAAGTCATTGCCCGTGATGATTTCTATACAGCTAATATCCAAAATGAAGCCCATGAGACAGTGGAACCCAAATCCTGTACCAATAACAGAAGATAATGAATGGAGTTGCTTAAATATCACACCCACAAATGTGCATTCGTGTGTCTGTCTCTATTTGAAAATCTATGTACAAGTGTGGATGCAGTGCCGCCACTGTATTATTATTTTTCCTTTACTAGGAATGCCTCAACTAATTTGTCGCATAGGCACAAATACTAGAACAAACTGGAGATAAAGATCTACGCAACATAGGCTTGAAAAGTATAAAACATGCATCAACAATTTGGAACATAAATGGATATTTCTGGAAACTGGTGAACGAGTCATATTCATCATAATTGGGTATTTCATGATCCACAATTTAACAAATTCAAGGTCATACCTCTTTCACAGACACAATTGGACAAAGATTATCAAACTTATCGAACTGATTTGAGTAATTGGTGTCGAAATACTCGTATATAGCATTCTTCAAAATCCCAATTGGGTGCTGATCTCTTCTGTGGAGTTGCATTCCAAGCTTTGCAAAAATGGTATCCGGAACATTGTTTGTGGGGTCATCCCTCAACACATCTACAAACCCATAATCCAAACATATTAAGCCACTAACAATTTTTCAGAAAAGCAGGTCTGCAGTTTTCCAATTCCATATATATCTGATACAGTAAGGAAGCAACATATGAGATTTCTAGCATGCTTGAAGATGGTTGTTAGGCTTAGGCCGTCAAAGAGATATGGATGTCGAAATGTGCCAAACCAAGAACAGTATAATACCAGAATGCAATGATTGAAGTGAGATGCAACTTTCTAAAAAGTTGTATCACAAACAACTTTGCAACAAAAATTCCATCACTTAGGCAAGTGAAGAAACCAAAATAAGGAACTCTGTCCACACAATGAAGACCAGCACGACAATAAAATTTTCAGGTTTGCGTTCTATGATTTAACAATTCAGTGTTGTTGGTTTCTTTTCCCCCCGCTAAGCAATTCAGTGATGTTAATTCATCCTCCGAAACCAGTACCCAATTTCGTACATCTAATCAATAAATGAGCTTCAAAGCTCCCAGAGAATGACCCTTTATTTCACCTAATACCCAAAAGAGTATACGAAACAAAATGCAAACTTTTCAACCAACTAAATTACATAGCAAACAAAGTACAGTGCAGCAGTTAATGAATGACAATAAAACATGAACTGACCCAGGTTCTAAAATACGTCAAACCATCTCATATATCACAAGTTTGCAGAATGCCACAACATATTGAACAAATAAAGTAACAGCTTTGGGCCAACTCAGGTTGTGGAAATGCAAGCCAAGTACAAAAATCTCACTACCACAGCATACCCAGCACAGCATAACAGCAAAAAGCTCAAAACTAAGAGCAACCCGTATTTGGGAAATGGTCAAAGTTACCATCTTTAGCAATCTTGACGCCACCAAGTTCCAGCACTGAAGCCACTGGCTGTCTCCACTTCTTGCTTTGAAGCTTATCAGACGAAATAGATGCAGCTGATGAAGAAGAGAAAGGTAGGCAAAAAGAGAAGCTTCTTAGGCCATTTGTGCGGATAGAGAGTGAGGTCTTGGAGAAGAGAATGGTCTGCGCAAATGAGAAGGCCGTTGCCATTCTCGTTGAGACTGAAAGTGCTGTGCGTGGCAGTCTCTCTAGTCTTATCGATGATTTGGGGCTTTTCTTTTCTCTGGTTCTCTGGTTCTCTCTCTCTTCTTTTTCCAAAAAAATTTCTCACTGATTTGGTGCGTTTGGGTTTGATTGGCCCAAAATAAAAAACTAACAGTGGTAGAACTGAAAATGCCCAATATCATAGTGGGCCTAAAGGCCATCTATATTATTATGGTATTTTTTTTCTTGGTCAAATATTATCATGGTCACACAAATTTGATTAATTGGTGTAAGTAAGAAATTGTTATTTTCTTTAACACAAGTGATATTTAGGGGAAAGGATGATTCGAACATTAAACCATGAGTCTGCGACAATTTTTAATTGGCCACATTAGAATACATGATGTATAGATAGTATGCCACTCTCTATCAAAATGTGTCAATTATACTCGAAGGAATTTCATGCTATATAACTCATACTTTCTCTTCTTAGAGCAACTTTAAGGTACGAGGCAAATGCATGAACTACTCTAATATACGAGAACAACTTTCTTACATTCGTTGCATGAAATCAATATGCATACATGATAGTTTTTCTTCTAGTACGCTTTCTTGGTTTGGTTGGAAAACAATATTCCTCATGCACAGGGGTGGATTCACAAGTGGGGTCAGTGGGGTCAAACGAACCTATGGACTCCATGAAAGCAAGGTAGAAGGTTTCCTTGAATGGCTGTGTGACTCTATGAATGGCTGAAGGAGGAGGTTGCAGATCTAAGGAAGAAGAAGCTGAACAGCAATTCTGTTTTTTTTTTCAAAAACAAGATGGCCAAAACAGCGTTGTTTTGGCCTAGCTTTTATTTTCTTTTAAAAAAAACAGGCTGGCCAAAACGGCGTCGTTTTGGACCAGCCCAGCGATTGTTTTTTTTTAAAACGTGCTGGCCAAAACGCCGTCGTTTTGGCCCAACTTCTATTTTTTTTATATTTAAAACAGGTTGGTCAAAAAGGCGTCGTTTTGGACCAGCCCAGAGAATTTTTTTTAAAGACCTGGCCAAAACGACATCGTTTTGGTCCAGGTCTTTGAAAAAAAAATAGAACATATTGTATAATTGAAACAGACCCTTCCTCCCGAGTTAAGAACTCCAAAACCCCCATTTCCTAAACCCCCAAACCTAAATCCCCAATCTCCACCCCCCACAAACCCAAAACCCCTATTTTCTAAACTTTTACACTATTACCCTACGAGTCAAGATTCCTGAGTCCGTCCTTGCTCGTGCATCCCCAAGCCAAGATCGATTTGAAGACTAGTAGGCTGGCTGGCCCCTTACTATAGGCTATAGCTCATATTGTAAAAGGACTTAGAGATTCTCATGCTGACTCACAATGACCTCATACGCATTATTGAGACAATGGAGGTGGATTAGGTATCGTTAATATCCTGCGTGGTCCTAAAGCAGCTTACTTTTGAAGACTAAATAATAAATAGACCACATAGATGCATCCTTGTTATTGTATGACCACATAGAATTCCATGTTGAATGACGCTTCATTTACAATATAAAAAAAGAATAAAGTTGAGGTTAGATTGGATTAGGCTCATATCATTGATTGAAATTTGGTACGATGTCATTTTATTTCATTGCGTATAAAAACCATTAGGAAGAAAACCTGTTTCAACCAATTACAAAACAATGATTTTATCAATTCTCCTCTGGCTTAAAAACTAAAAATATGATTTATTTTTTTTCAGTTAAAAGAAAAATTATACTACATTAATTAAATAAATTTGAGGTTGATTGGTGATGATGTTCAGTAAAGTGTATTTTTCCCAACCACCTAGTCACCTGCATGGGACACAAAATTAGAAAATCTATCATTGCTATGTTTGTTTATTATTACTAGTAATTTAGTATTATATATTATTACGTATGATTAGATAATGAGAGTACCCAAAAAAAAAAACATAATCATTTCTATTTTCATTTTCTTTTGGGGTTGAAAAGTATATCTACGGTTTGGATTAATAGTAGATGATTGTAAATTTGCATGTGGCTCAAATCATGGGCCATTGAGATGGAGATGATCCTACTTATTATCATATCATGTCTTTTTTTTCTTCTTTTTTTTCTTTCTAATGTTCTCAATGGCTTAGGTAAATGATATACTTGTATAGTTTTTAAAAGTCAAACCAAAAGTTGGCAAAATACAAAAACAAAAAAGAAAAGAGAAGAGATATTCACTAGGGGATTGCCCACCCCAATAATGATTTGGTGGTACATGGTCTTGTTGAGGGGGGCAAACTCACAGATCTGTTGAATTGGCCTAATCTGCATTTGCTATTTTAGATGTTTATACAATAGTATTAAAGACGCAAATATATTTTAGTAAATTTATTCTCTAAATAAATAAATTTTAATACGAGTCCAAATTTAAATAAGTGACGAATTATATTACATATCATTTTGGGAATGAAATTTAATGAAAAAAATATGGTGTGAAAATCTTATTATAAGGAGTTGGGGTTGTGAAAAATTCTCCACCCTTTTGACAAACAATGCATGATGAAATGCTTCCATGTCATGAAAACCCAATTTCCAAATCCCATTTCCCATTCATTCACCTGCCTTTATAGCCAATGAAATCTTTTTTGTGTAGCCCCAATTTTTCCACCAAAATTAGGCAAAGTTTGCAAAGTTTGGTAAGCAAACTTCTAAAATGAACTTTGGGCAGCTTAAAGCAACTCATAGTCTATAGGTGGGTGGTAATGCTAAATTCTCTAGTCAACAAGGCTCATAATTTTGATTCACAGAGACTTGAGGTAGAGAGTCAAAGACACTTTGCACAAGTTAGAAATTAAAAGAAAAGCCAAAAAAAAAAAACACTAGATGAGATTGGATCCAACTTGTCTTTGAGACATATGTCTTGTTGTGCCCCTAATTGAATATCTATGGGCAAAAATTTCAATCCATCCATCATCATGCACATTCATTGGATATCAAAAACTAATTTGTTTTTTTTTTTTCCCAACCATCCTTTAAACAAATCTCAAATCTCAAATCTCTATTCCATCCATTTTTTTAATTTTATTTATTATCATATAAAATGTTTATTTTAATTTTTGTTTTTTAGACCGACCCATTTCCAATGGGCTCGGATCATAACCGGGCCCCACCCGCTCAATGAGGGAGGGCAAAATCGGCAGAGCGGCCAAACAGGTGGTTGAAGCTTCATGTCTAGGCTCAACCTCGTCCCTATATTTCCAACAGAAGAGCAAACATATGCCTAGCGGGACCCAGCAACCCACGCCCGCTACCCCAAATCGGCACACGGTCTAAAGTACCCATGGGCCCTGGCCCCACCCGGTACTTCCCGAATCGAGGGCACTTGTGTCATTTATAGGAGGTGGTTACACTGATAATTGATTCTTGTCTTCCTCGCCACTGCTACTGTTAGCTGTCTGTCTTGTGGATGCTCTCTCTGTCTATAAGCTCAGAGAGATCTCGCCATTTTTCCAGAGAGAGAAAGAGAGAGATTCAGAATTTTAGAGAGAGAAAATGAGGGAGCCACTGAACGACGTGTCGTCCGCGCCACCGCCGCCTCAGGCTTTGCTGGAGCGGCTCAAGGATTACGGTCAAGAAGACGCCTTTGCGCTCTGGGACGAGCTCTCTCCCGACGAACGTCAGCTTCTAGTCAAGGAAATCGAGGTCATTTCAATTCCCTTTAGATCTCTCTTTTCTCTGTTTTTGGTTTTCAGTTTTCTTGGGAACCAAACACTGGAGTTAAGATTCTTGAACAGAGCTTGGCAATCCAACTCGGGACCAATACCAATCACGATAATTCAGCAGAATTTTCATAAATTTTTTATATTTGAATTCTTTTATGATACAAACGAATTGATTGCATGGTTAATTTTGCTTGTGAATCATGAGATTGATGCGATTGAGGTTTATGTTTTGTGTAGAGTTTGGATCTTTCGAGAATCGATCGGATCATACGGTGTTCGCTTCGATCTCACGGTTAGTATCTTGGTATCTACACGCACGCATTATAATTATAGTGTAGTTCTGATGGATTTTGGTTTGTTTTGAAGGGCTACCGACGGCGGCGATTGAGCCGGTGCCGGAGAGTAGTGTATCGTCGGTGGAGGAGCGAACGCTTGAGGACAGAGAGAGATGGTGGAAGATGGGATTGAAAGCCATCTATGAGGGAAAGTTGGCTGTGCTACTTTTATCTGGTGGACAGGTAAGGTCCTATTTTCAATTATGTTTTGTTTTGTAACTTTTAGGATATGTTTGCTTAACGTGGCTTTGCTTAGTACTCGTCGCTTTTGCTTAATGTTCAACTTTACACTACATCAAAAGATAATTATTAGTTTTATAATCCTGTTTTAGTCGGCTGTTACGTTTGCAACCTCTCTCTCTCTCTCTCTCTCTCTCTCTCTCTCTCTCTCTCTCCCCACCTAAAACTGTAACTTTTGGTATGGTGTTGCTTTTTTGGGGTTATGTGTACATGAAGACAACTTGATAATAGACAGGGTTTGGTCACTTATTAATAATGCATAAAGCAAACTTTATAAGTTTATAATGGACTTAATCACCCGCTCCTTCTCTCTCTAACTATTATTTTGCGATCATGTACATTATGGAATTATGGATTTCTCTCCGAATAATCTCTCTCTCTCTGGTTGTTATGATGTTCTTTTTCTTAATGTCCATTTGGGACAATTGTTAATGGCACTTGGTGATAGAAAAAGCATGCAATTTGGTTTGTCCCTTGAGTAAGCATTTAATTACAACAAAGTTGCTTTATAGGATTCCAAACTCCTTTATTCTTTTTTCTTGGGGGTGAGGGGATGCATTATGCAAAGGGAAAATGTTCTACACTGTAGCTCATTCTCTAGTAACAATTGGAACATGATAATGGAGTAATCCTATCTGCTTGAGCATCACCAGATGTGAAATGTAAACACATTTGGGTTCCATATCTTTTTTATTTATTATAAACAGAACTGTTCATTAACAATAAAAAACAGGGGCCCATATTTGCCGATACTTCTGTAAATGCTTTCAAAGCATATGAAGATCATTTCAGGGGCCCATCTTTGTCAACTTCCTGACTCAGACAATCGCATTTTGAAAGTTGTGTGCACAACTCATGGTGATAGTAAACTACTCAAGCTTCATAATTCTCTGGATAATACTAATTATGGCAATGCAAACCAGTAGAAATTTTGTTTAGGAATGAATTGATTAAACATATAATACTTCAGCACATACCAAAGGAAGAGGCCTTTCCTTACTGTTGCAGAGTTTTGCTTTTTGTTGTTTCGAAACTTTTTTATTACTTAAAATCCAGAAAGATTTATGAAAAATTGTATTAGGTTATTTTAGGTATTCGAACAAGTTACTTTTGATTGATTGTGAACAGAACTTACATATACCATGGATTTTGGGCAGGTAATAAGTTATACATCCATGCATAGGTAAACATTCACAAAAATGGGAAGATTCCCCGTAATCCCCCTTGTATAGAATACTTATGTGATCATGCTTCAGGTTTGAGGCATATAAATTTATGTGGATTGGTCCTCCAAACGGTTTATGGGTTCAGCAACAAAGCAAAAAATATATTTGATGCAGGCTTGGATTGCTTCTGCACATTTTCTCAATACTTTATTAAGATATCCAGCATATTCTCTTTTTCTTTTTGGTCAACTATCCGGCATATTCTCAAGTGTGAGCTTGGTTGATTTCACAGGGAACTCGGCTCGGAAGTTCAGATCCGAAGGGATGTTTCAGTGAGTAGTAACCCTTCCTTTTTTTCATTCTTCACCTGATTTTGAAGCATTTTCTTATCAACCTCTCTCTCTCTCTCCCCCCTCCTGCTCCTCCCTTTTGCTCTCTATAAAATCATACCTTTATGTTTAGTTTTACCCAAAGTGGTTATCTTATTTGTACTTTTTTATAGACATTGGGCTTCCATCTGGAAAGTCGCTCTTTCAACTCCAAGCAGAGCGGATTTTGTGTGTTCAGCGACTAGCTGCTCAAGCTACAACTGAGGGTATGGTTTATATCTTGTCTTTTCCTTTCCTCTCTTTCCAGCCCAGAGGCTAGGCTATAAATCAAGGTAGCCTCCCACTACAGATAAACTTATAAGTCTTGGTGAAGCTGAAATTTGAGCCAGTTCTTTTGTATGACAAGGCTACTAGCAGCCGAGCTGGCATTTTTATGGTTCATTGCAAGAGGTTCTGTATGGCCATAAGTGATTTGAAATTTCGTACTAATTACTGTATTATTCAGGTTCTACCACTGCACTGCAAATACATTGGTATATTATGACCAGTCCATTTACTGATGAAGCCACACGAAAATTTTTTGAAAGTCATAAATACTTTGGTCTTGAAGCTGACCAGGTAAGAAGTTTTCAGATAATTTTTTTCTTAAACTTTGTGAATAAGGCTTTAGTTCTGGGATGATTTTGCTTACTTCGCACTTCCTTGATGCAGGTCACCTTCTTTCAGCAAGGCACCATACCTTGTGTCTCTAAGGATGGTAGATTTATTATGGAAACTCCATACGGGGTATGGTTTCTATTTGTACTTGATCTTATTCAGAAAATTCTTTTTGTTTGAACCCCTTTTTAAGGCTTTGCATAATCTCTTACTTGCTGTAGAGCTATAGCCAAAGGATAATTTATTGTTTTACAAGTTAAGGATAAGTACGCAGAGCTTAAAGGGTTGTATTATTTAAAAATGCCACTTTTGAAATTACTTAGGTCATGGGCTTAAGTGTATATGAGTCCGAATACAGAACTCTACTTTCCTTTTAAAAAAAACATTAAGAAAAGGAAAATGGCAATTGTAAAAGGACTGAGGCAGTGAAACATGGGATCTCTCTCTCTCTCTCTCTCTCTCTCTCTCTCTCTCTATATATATATATATATATATATATATATATATTACTCTATATTAAGGGTACCTAATGTTTCTTATATTACTCTATATTCACTAGTCTATAAAGATAGTAGTTTACTGCCACCCATTAGAAATGACTTTGATTAACATTAGTTTATTTTTTTTAAGCCAGGTAGCTAAGGCTCCGGATGGTAATGGAGGAGTATATTCAGGTATGTTTCTATAATATTTGGCCCAACATGTCTATTAATTTCATCAATTTTCCTTAACTATCGAGAAAATATTCATTAGTGGACTCATATATTCTTTTTATCAGCTTTAAAATCTTCAAGATTATTAGAAGATATGGCTACGAGAGGAATTAAGTATGTGGATTGCTATGGAGTTGACAATGCACTGGTGAGATTTCTTTCTCCCTGAATAACGTGTATGGTTTGCCAGAAGGGAAAAAAGAAGGGGAGAACCAAGATTCCTTTTCTTCCAATATTGAGTTGGTTGAGGAAGAAAATTGCCATTTTCATTGTCCTCTCAGGTCCACCAAAAAATATCAACTGAAAATAGGTGATGCATAGTGGAAAGTTCGGTAGAAGGAACCAAACTTACATATTGGAGAGATACAATTTCCTCTGCTTTTCCTTTTACTTTTAGAATTTGAAATTTTAATTCAACTGGAGTGTTAAATTATTCTTTTATTTATTGAAGTTTTGGAAATTTTTCTTATTTTAGAGGCATAGTGATTAGGTTCTTGAAAGCAGGTTCGTGTAGCTGATCCAACTTTCTTGGGTTATTTCATTGACAAAGGTGTTTCGGCTGCTGCAAAAGTTGTTCGTAAGGTAACTAATATGCACGCATGAAACCCTATTATTACCTCAATTATTTCCATCCATTGTCTCATTAAATTTTAAACTTGATAAAATAACTGATTTGGATTGACATATATCTTTCATTGCTTTATATAATCCATTTGAATCCAAAGGTTCCCTCTTAAGAATTTAACTCGCTTACTCTCTCTTTCTTTCTTTCTCTGACACACGCACAAGCATTTCCTCTTACATTTCGAGTTACTTGGGTTTTGGGTTACAGGCATACCCACAAGAAAAGGTTGGCGTGTTTGTACGTCGAGGAAAAGGTGGACCTCTTACTGTGGTAGAATACAGTGAGATGGATTCATCTCTGGCTTCTGCAATCAACCAAGAAACTGGACGTCTTCGTTTTTGTTGGAGTAATGTAATGTCTACAACTTTTAACCTGTCACTTTTTATTTATTTATTGTATTTTTCTTTCCCCCGAACATTGACATGGATAGGTTAAAGCTAGCGACCGTTGTTATTATACTTTCAGTTGTCATTTCCTTTTAGGTTAATATTTCAATTATGACATTTGGTTCTTGTTAAATTATGCTTCAGTACTCTTGACATATTGTGTTTTCCAGGTGTGCTTGCACATGTTTACTCTGGACTTTCTAAACCAAGTGGCAAATGGCCTTGAGAAGGACAGCATGTTAGTCTCTCTCTCTCTCTCTCTCTCTCTCTCTCTCTCTCTCTGTTTTTTTTTTTTGGTTCTCTTTCTTGATCCACAGTATGTCTCAAAATGCATCAGATAGTCTGAATTCGTATCGAGTTGACTACATGGTTACATGATGGATATGCAAGGGATACAGGAGGGGTTATTTTTTATTTTCTTTTTCAAGAACAAAGGGGTGAGGGTAATTGTTTCTAGAAAAAAATGGGTTGTTTGGAATTGTTTCTATAAAAGCGAGATCTGAGTGCAAGTTTCAAATGTTAAAGAAAAAAAAAACAATTAATATTTAACTATATATTTCTTTATTGTCTTATCCCTGTATCTGCTAATCTTTTATATTTGTCATATCATCGTATTTTTTACATATCTTGTAACATATCTGTGACACAGTAATGGATTATTAGCTTTCTTGTCTGAGCTTTTTCCTTTCTGATTTTCCGCTTCAAATTAAAAATGATTATATCAATAGTGATTATCATGTCTAGCTTGTTAGAAATGGATAAGATAAGTGAACCATATTGTTGAGATTACTGTCATGGCTCTGTTCTGTATGGCAGAGGTTCCATGGACTTCTCTAAATTATGCAAGCAGAGGATCTAGCTTCTAAATATCTACTTTCTCTCCTTCAACTTGAGCTAGCTTTTGTCTAAGTACATACCACATGGTGTCGTTACAAAGTAAAATGCAGATGTTAATTTTACTTTTGTTTTTTAGTTTATACATCATCAGCACCTTGCATTTGGAGTTTCTCATCCATGGTTATTCTAATGATATTGTTGCAAACATGCTGTTGTGAATGCAGTTACCATCTTGCTGAGAAGAAAATTCCTTCTATCCATGGACTTACAATGGGATTAAAACTAGAGCAGTTCATATTTGATGCGTTTCCATACGCACCTTCAACTGCACTTTTTGAGGTGACTTCATTTTCCCCCCTCCACTCTCTTTTTTTACACTAACACCATTACTTTCCTTTCTTGACTTCGTGGTGCTAAGGGTTGCATTTGTTTGCCAAATATTCAGGTATTGCGTGAAGAAGAGTTTGCACCAGTAAAGAATGCAAACGGGTCAAATTTTGATACTCCAGATAGTGCTCGGCTTCTTGTTCTCCGACTTCACACTCGTTGGGTAGTTGCCGCTGGTGGATTCTTAACGCATTCAGTGCCTTTATATGCAACTGGTAATTCATGCACTTTTTCATTCACATTCTAGTATGCGCATAAACGAGGGGAAGGAAATAAAACCAAAGAAAATGGATGATTGTGCATGATTTTGACCTGGAGTCCTGAATAGGTGGTCTCATACTCTGGTCTGTTAACCGAGTAAAATTCTACCTTTGGAAAAGCCATGGGCAGGGTCAAGTGTGACTACTATAGACCCTCAATTTACATTAATGAAGATACGACTGTGCTGTGTCCATTTCCCTGGAGAAAGTCTTGGCAGCTCTCTGACAATGGTGTGGAGCCTTGATGCAGGTCCCACAACATTGTCAGAGAGCAGCCCAATAGGGCAGCCTCACCAAAGAATTTCTCCTGAATATGGATCTTAAACATCGAGATTAAAATAGTAGTGGTGAAGTTCATATCTCTATTTTAAAAAACGTGTGAAAAGTGAACGGTTGTACAATATGAATGAAAATATTTAGAAGAATAAAACGTTCGTTTTCCTGCATTTATCTTTTTAGCCCATTTCTAGCCTTTGTGCCCTTAATGTAATTCTCAGTTCTCTGACACAATTGATGTTGATCAAATTCTCAGGTGTAGAGGTGTCACCTCTTTGTTCTTATGTCGGAGAAAACCTAGAAGCTATATGCCGCGGAAGAACCTTCCACGCCCCTTGTGAGATTACATTCTAATGAGTTGAAAGAATCGTTTCTTTTTTATTTTATTTTATTTTTTCTTAATTTGTGCGGCTGTATTTTACCTGAAACTAGAGTGAGTTAGGTCCCTCTTTCTCTGAGGTGTTGTGATAAGTTTAGTGGGTGATTTGCGTTGTATAAATATAAAATGAGGGTCTTGGGATAATTTGGTCATGATCCAATTCTATCAATATATGTTTTGCAATTTTCTTCTTTGGCTATTATTGCCCTCCTTGATTTATTATGAGCCCCATTGATGCTTCTCCTCCCTCTTTTGTGAGTGTTATTCGTTTTCAGTTCTGTTTCTTGAGCTTTCAATCAAAATAACAAAAAAAATGTTGTAAAACAACCTCGTATCAGATTTGAAACTTGTGTTTGTCAAAACCATGGTTGAACTGTTCATCACAATGACATACTTCGATTCTTATCTGCACTGGGTGTGCGACTACAAAGAATGATACCATATATCCAATAAGATGAAAACTAAGGGCATGGCTACTAATATTTTCATTTTAGATTTTTAGTTTTTACAATTTTGTTATAGACGAAAGGGAACCTATGTAGGAGAATGAGGGATGAAGGTAGAAAAAGAGGATTTTATGAGGACCAAGGAAATGGTGAAATTAACTATAAATACTGACCTCACTTGAAAGCTACTGTCAATGTGTGATTCTCTATATACAAAACATTAGATCTTTATTTTGTTGTCCCACTCAAAGTAGTAAAATAAGTTTCCAGCCAATACAAGCATATCAGAGAGCATGCCAGTCACAAGACAAACACAAACCACAATGCTCCATTGCAACCACAGAAGGAAAAAGAACTAAAAAAAGCAAAAAGGGGTTTCAGGCTCCGGGCAGAAAAGTTCCACAAATTGCCAGAGAAAATGAGAAGTCACATAGGGCTGTAGTGTGGGAACCTGAGAAGTAACACGAATGACACCAAGCATTAAGAAAAAAAAGGGCCAATAACATGAGATAATGACTATAGTTAGAACATATATATCAAATACAGCAGCCAACAATGACTGTAACTAATTATGCAAAGCACTTTTGGAATGGAAGGCATCACGCACTTACAATAAATCCACAGCTTAGGCCAAAGTATCAGTTTCTATCATTAGAATAAACATTCTCCATGTAGGTTCAATGATATGGTGATACCCCAAGTAGTGGCTCCAAGCCCGCCAATTGATGCTGCAGGAACTTGTAAACTGATTCAGTTGTTGTGGCAGCTATACGAACAACCACCCCTATTCCCTGAAGACATAATGAACCGTTGGCGTGCATTAACAATGAGTCGTGCCGTGCAATAATAATGATTAGACATATTGAGGAAAAATGAAATGTAGAAGCCAAATTTCATCAATCAAAATCACATATCAAATCTACCTTTATATGAATTATTACAAGTAGAGATTGTGACTAAGATTGATCAAGTTTATACATGCAATTAGAGGTTAACAGGAAACAGAGCTTGTAGAGGGGATTTCACAAGTTACTGAGGTGGTCAGTGGTATTGACAGGAAGGTTTAATGATTTAATGGAAAAGTCATTACTACTTGCAAAATTAGTTTATTAAGAGCTTCTACAGCTCTCTCATTCAAGGATAAAGAACATTTGGCAAGCCTTGGTTTAACACCAGAACATTAACAGGCGCTTAGCAGCATGACCTGATCAATATACCTTAGGACCAAAAACACTTGAAGAAGCAATAAAGCTTGGTTTGGTGAAGCGATTATCAGAATTTGGTTTTAATTGACGACCAGAGGCAGTGGAAGGAATCTGTAATTGCTCAGACATCATCCTCTTCACATTTTCTTGAACTAGGTTTTGAATGTGCTTGATCCTTGGCCTACAATGAAGCAGCCACAAGTTAACATTGATTTATTTCGTTAATTCTGTACATCCTAACGAGTAAAGTAATGAATGTCAGTGATTAAATTCAATAACGGTACACGAGAAGATGCAAAGGATCTATGCATAATGAAGTACTAACCCCAAGAGTACAACCATTGCAATGACTTGGTAGTCCTGCATGCGTTCTGCAATCGAAGAAACACTTCCACGCTCCAGGTGCACCTGTAACACTGAACCATCTGAGTAGAAGAGCAAGGGAAGACAACAGGATTTCGACATGCAAGCTCATTTCACAGAATTTTAGCGCAAGCATAAAAACAAAGTTTGTTTCTAATAAAAATGGAACAGGAAATACATACATATATGTATATACGTAGAGAAAGAGAGAGAGAGAGAGAGAGAGAGAGAGAGAGAGAGAGAGAGAGAGAGAGAGAGAGAGTTATATTATGTCAATGGGTATATTAAGGTGATTAAAGTTTTACTAGGTTGATAACATATAACCAACACATAATATAGTCAAGCAGTTTTCCCTCTGGTGAAAAAAAACTTATTGGCAGAAGTACCACCACTAAGAACTAAGCATTCGCCTCTTTAGACGGCCACAAATACAAAATGAAATAAAAGGAAAATGATTACCATGTCAAGAAACAAGGGCTCATCATCTTCTATAAATATGTGGTTGGCACTCTTATAAAGATCAAAATCCCATTTTTCTCCACTTTCATGACGCCCACTGGTAATCCAATCAACAATGACCAAACTTGAGTTAGAGGCTACCCTAAAGACTTGTTTCTGAGAGTACCTTGCCGTGGAGAAACATGTCACCGGATCTGGAATGACAGCCAAAAGGGCATCGCTCCCAACTCTTGCCTACTGTATAGAAATGTGATTTCCAAGATTCACAGGTAATGTAGCCATTGACAGAAGCATTAACTAATCAGAACACATAATTAGAATAACTGTGTATTGATAACGTCCCGAAAATGTGCGGCATTAAATTGCTCTATGTTTGGTTAGGCCAGATTGTTACCTCCAAGACTTGCTCACAGCACTTTGATCCCACAGACTTGTAGACCTACGCAAGAACATAAATCGAATTAAGAAATCTAGACACAAGGCATTTCAATGAAGCCAATTCTCCAAACCATCTAATGGGAAAAAGGGAAAATTATTAAATCTGAGAATGAAATATATTTTCTGTATGTAACCTTAGTGGAAGCTTGGGTTGTTAAGACAGTGGTGCAACCATCTCCAATGGTAAATTCACATGAAACAGAATCTCCCTAAACAATAGAACAAAGTTAAATAAATTAACCCCAAAAAAAAAAAAAAAAAACAGATTACAACCCACAGGCAAATAAACAATCATGAACAAAGCAAAAATACACACAATAGACGGGAAGAGGGAAAAAGAACAAGACAAGGAGAGCACATACAGAGACAATGCCACCACCATAGGTGAGGGTGTAAACCCAAACAGCATCAGTTTCAGAGGAACCCACCTGAGGAAAAAATCATAATTAGCATCCCAAACTGATCAATTCATATTATTGTCATCAAAACAAAGGTACCCATATGTCCATATGATATGATATGTGAGCTAAGATTGCCAAAAGAGAAAATATGAACAAAGCCAAAAATGAGACCTTTCTGGGAATTATAAACTTGAGAGGATACTTTGAGAAGCATCTTGTCACTGTTGACCTCCCTCCCACTTTATCAACCACCACCCTTCCCTGTTTTTCCATCTCTCTCTCTCTCTCTCTCTCTAGAGCTGTATAGTGTATGCAAGCGAGGCCAAATGGGGAGCACGTGTCAAAAAATTGGGTCGGGTCCGACGTATCGGTTTAAACCCGTTATCTTTATCCGGGTTCAAACTTTTTTCCTCGTTATTTTTAGGAATTTTTTTCTTCTTTTAAAAAACCCAAAACAAAACCCCCTCTTCCTCAGTCGCTCCAGTCTCTAGGGTTCTAACTCAGCTATCACCAGCTCAGAACTCATACTCGTCTTCTCCAAGGTACACTCTCTCTCTTTCTCTGTGTATATATTTTATGTTATATACAATCTATAATGTTCGATTTTGGACGTGTGAATCAGAAATGGTAGCTTTTGTGTTTTAATATCAAAGTGTCTATTTTTAATGGAGTTTATATCGAGCTCCGAAAGTGGGCTCTTCTTTGTTTATTAGTTTTCTTTACCTTCTGTTTGATTGCTCAGAAAATGGAATCAGAAAATTTTAACCGAAACTTCAAATGATCCCTTGCTTCCTGTCTATTCTGTTTTTGATTGCTGAAGACGAGGCTTAGTTGAAGACAAAGTCTCAATCTTGTTATTAAAAGATACCAGAAAAACACAAAGCTGAAGCGTTTTCTATCTCAGAATCCAAATGACGGGATTCTGGGATTCAAAATTTCGCCCCCTACTCTCAGAAGTCAGAAACCAAACATTTTTTTTCTTCAATTTTAATGATTTGATAATTTCTTTTGATATAAATATAAAATGATTTGATGGTCGAGGAATGATAGAAATTTACTTCACTTGAGATGGATAATGTATTTTGATAGGAAACGAACTGATAGTTGAGGAATGCTAGTTTTATTTATTTATTTCAAAGAGTGTATTTAGTCAAGCTTTCTTTTTGTTAGCGTAGTAATCTTTTCGTTTTATTTTTTAGATATCCACTCTTTCATTCTGTCAAACTTCAATCGTTTAGCACTAAAATGCCTACGAATTAACTATAACAAATGCATCAAACAGGTTGTGTGTGGATTCCAGCCTCAGATAATTGCTAAAGTGAGTGGCAAATGTGTTCCTCATAGGTCGATTTCCACTTGTTAGAGAACAGACTCTTGTGGCAACCTTGAAAAAATGAGCTTGGTCTTAAGATTAAGGCAGCATTTGCCTAATGGGTTTTGCAGAAGACCCCTTATTTCTCCCCTTGCAGCACTGAATCCTGGTAGCTTAAATGGGTTTTGTCAAAACTTTAGTCAACCTGCAAGGAAAGAAGAGGAAGAGGAGGAAGAAGTGGAGATTGACCAAAGGAGACTACCTGCTGATTACGATCCTGCAACATTTGATCCAACAGAGCATCGCAGTCCTCCAACTGATCGTGTTTTTAGGCTCGTAGATGAAATATCATCACTCACACTGGCCGAAGTTGCTGAGCTGGGTTCCATTATGATGAGAAAAAAGGGAATGAAGGAACCACCAATTGTAGGAGTCATGAAGCCAGGAGCTGCTGGATTAGGATTGGCAATGAAGGGACCAGCAGCAGCTAAGGAGGAGAAGAAACCAGAAAAGACTGTCTTTGAATTGAAATTGGAGTCATTTGAGGCAGCTTCTAAAATAAAACTGATCAAGGAGGTAAGGAGCTTCACTGACTTAGGCCTCAAGGAAGCAAAGGATTTAGTGGAGAAGGCACCATCTGTGCTAAAGAAAGGATTATCAAAGGAAGAAGGAGAGCAACTAATAGAGAAGCTCAAAGCTCTTGGGGCAAAAGTTGTTCTTGAATGAAATCATTACGACGATGCATGTGTACTCCACTTTGAGAGATTGTGAGATTAGTTAATGTTTCTTGCGGAACACCAGGTCACCAGCTTTTATGAAATTTTAGCAATCCATATAAAACACATCTCAGATTTTCTCCAATTGTTTTGAAGTTGAGATATTTTCTGATGATTGATTTCTTTTTGTATTGATATCTAAGCTGGTAAAGGTGAGATTTTGATTAAGAATGGGCCATCGACATGGAAGGCTTTCCATAATTGAAGGGGGAAGTTTTTGAGTATGTTTGATGTCATATCTTCATAGTGTGTTGTAATTCTGTACAGAGCAGGACCTTGTAAAAATAAGTTGCGACGGGTAGCCTTCTTGCCTTTCTAATGCTAAGGGGTGGAAAGCTCCAAGTGATAAGAATGAGATACCTATTTACTTGGCTAATTAGTAGAACTTGCAATTTGAATCAACTAAAATTGTGTGTATTTGACACAAACGAGCCAAGCCCCGTTACAAATTAGGTGTAGACTAAAAAGAGAACCGGATTATATTAATTCTTGGACTTCTGAAGTAGCTCGGGATCCTGGGACAAGTACCAAATATATTCCGTCTTTATGATCAAGATCTGTGTATATCTCCCTATTCACCAAACTAAAAAGGGCACGGATTCCTTCTATTTGAATTCTCCTGTTGATGTGTGTATATATATATATTTCATCTCCACACTCTCCACCTGTGAAATAACAAATTGCTACGTTATAATTTTACAGTTACGGAAAATAAGAAATATGAAGATAAAAACAAGGGCCGGAGAAGAAGCATGTTCTTGGCACACCAAAACAAAGAAACAGTGTGGCATACGATTAGGTCAACCGAGGTTGGTTTCCAAGATGTTGGGGAATTTCCCTACAGAAAATAAGCAGCAAAAATCCCTTATAACTCACTTTTGGAAATGCATTGCTATTGACGAGAGAGGTCTTTCGAATGCAAATGTCTTGATGCCAAGCCGTGCAGCTGTGTGGGTCCCACAGTAGACTGGTCCTAGAACAAGAGTGAAAACTCAATACGTACATAATCATGCCAAGCAAAAAGCCAGAAAATCTAGGTAAGGATTTGCTTACGGTATCTTGCAAACCATCCGGAATGTCAAAACAACTCGGAATAGATTGGGGTCTGAAATGCAACTGCCCCTACAAGCAAGCAACACGATATGATTTACTATACCAAGACATATAAACAGCAATAGCACTAACAGGAACAGATTATATCAACCCTCAAACTCAAAGGAACCCTTGGAGTATGTCTAGACTATAAGACAAAATTACCCCAAGAGAATGGACTCTCCTTTCTTTAATGATAAAAACAAATAATAATTCCACAAAGTCAGATTGAAAAACAACAGAATTTTGTACCACCCCGTGCAGTCTTTGCTGAGTTATATAATGAGCATCATGGATGGGAGCTATCGAGTTTAGTTGCCCCTGTGGCAAAAACAAAGGCTCCAGTTAAGAAGTTGTACTACACATTTGATAAATAATTAGAAAGTTATAATCAACACTAAATGAAAATATACAAAAAAATTAGCCGAATATGAAATATGCACTACCAGCCCTTGCATATGCTGATTGCTATAATAATGATCACGGCTTGAGGCTATGGTGCTTGGCTGCCCCTACAAGAAGATTTAAGGGACACAGGTCAAATCAACTTTAATAAGCATATGATAAATTTCGTCCGAGTGCTTCAACAGAATTCCAAAATTGTATTTTTGTAATGAGAAAAATCTCTTACAGTTCCTTGAACAATTTGTTGACTGCCAAAATAACCATCAAGGGTTGGAGCTCTTGAGACAAGTTGTTCCTACAACAAACACACAAGTAACTCCAAAATTTCAGGAAATTGTGAATTTTGAATAAACAACATTGCGAGTAAGCAACAATGATTTCCTTTTCAAAACATTATGGTTGCCACAAAACTATACCATCCCTTGTATGCTCTATTGTGATTTATAAGAACAATTAAGGGGGTGGTCATAAATTTAAGTGCCCGACAACAAAAGCGGAACCCACATCAAGAAATTCTTTTCATATTTTCCTATTGTAGTATATGCTTTAGAATGTGTAGTGTAGGTTTAAACAATAACATCAACATGACTAACCACTTGTTGCCAGCTTTCCTGCACCCCAATGGTTATGACCTCCGGCTCTGACTGTACCTAAAAGAAATCGAAAGACATACTGAACTAAATGCCTATTCAAAAATTTCTAAAAAGAACCAGGAATATAAGCATAATAATCACCACAAACTCAACTAACCTGTCCTTTCTTGGATGCACCATTTTTTTTGTTTGTCTTGTTTTTGCTGTTACCTTGGTTTACTCCTTCAGAGCCATGAGTCTCTCCTGAGATTGGTTCTATTACACTCTGGATTGAGTTATTTGTACTCTCACAACTTCTCAGAGCTTCTTCCAATGCATTAAATGCAATATTGTAACTTTCTTGGGATAAAGAACCTTCATCACTCAATTTAAAGGCTCGTTCGCATAGATCATTGTAACGTTTTACTCTACAGTCAACAGAAGCAGACCCTTCTCTCAGTGTTTGCCTATTCTTTGCATCTTTTGTCCAACGCTTTAATATATACTGAGATGGAATACTGTGTACACCAGACATTTGCAGTACAATCATCACATGTCTACAAAGAAAACCATTGAACTCGAACGAATGGCAGAAACAGGATATATCCGATGTCATTTCGTTCCATGCCACAACGAAATCTTGATCCTCTTCAAAATCTTGAACTCTGAAAGTTTTGATTGCTCCGTCTTCAGTTTCTTTCTTTGGGTGACAAGCAACTACTCCCAAAACTTCAACTTGGAATTTCTTAAATATTGCATGAGTATACATAGTTGCCATTTGTTTACCAAAAGGTGACGGAGACCTCAATGCTGGTTGTTTATGCCATGTTTCAAAATCAGCTTTTACTTCCTCTTCATACTTCTCTCGAAGTATTGTTTTGTATTGTTCTAAAAACTCTTTCAATGTGGTTTTCCTCTGCATGTATTTGTCAAAGAAAGAATTTATACTTTCTGATCTCTGGGTTGTAGACATCCCTGCCAGGAAAATGCCTCTCATATATGTTGGTATCCATTGTTCACGATCTTCATACAAAGATTGGAACCATACATCATCTCTTAAATTGAATCTCTCAACCATTTTCCACCATCTTTTTTCAAACTGTTCATTGGTCCAAGACTTGAAAATGCATTTGTTAAATTTAACCATAAATTTATCATGCTGCCTAATCACATAACCAAGCTTCTCAGGAATCTTGCCCAATATGTGCCACAAACATAAACAATGACGAGAATCAGGAAGGACCTCTGCAATAGCTTCTTTCAAGACTTTGTCCTGGTCACTGAGTATTATTTTTGGAGCAAGTCCACCCATTGCTTTTAGCCATGCCCGCATCAGCCAGACATAGGTTGATTTACTCTCATTTGCAAGTAAAGCACATCCAAGCAAAATGAACTGAAAATGGTGGTTCACACCAATAAAGGGAACAAATGGCAATTTATATTCATTCTTGATATACGTGGTATCAAGAAATACTACATCGCAAAAATTTCCATAATCAAGTTTACCTTTGGCATCAACCCAGAAAACATTTCTCAAACGCTGCTCTTCATTCAGATCGATTGCATAAAAGAAGTTAGGATTTTCATCTTGCATATACAGAAAATGGTCAAGCATAACTTGAGCATCTCCTTCCTCTAGAGATAAATGCTTTCCACTCAGTGATTGATTGGTCCCACCACCTTTTTGATTATCTGACTGCTTGTAGCCACCAGACTGTCTGGCCATATTAACATACATCTTCTTTGTTCTTCTCCGGATAGCATGTAAGCCATCAGCATCACCAGTACCTAAATCTAAATTCCTGTGGCCCCGAAAATAATAGGCTTGATCAGGAAAAATTTCATGATTATGCTCTTTAATGAAACTACGAATAATCCATCTACCATCTTGCCTCTTAACATGCATGCAGGCTTTACAATCTGTTTTTTCCCAAGATCGGCTAGCACGACCACGTTTTCTCTTAACAGAGCTGCAGATACTAGATTCTCTGGAGTTTGAAACAGACTCTGGCACTTCAGCTGTGCTAGATTCTCGTTTGCTCCCATATCTAGTGCATGCAAATTTTGCATCTATAAACTTTCCAGATACTCTCGATCGACGACTGGCCTTTATTACAGCAGCAAACCCCACAGACTTGGCATATTCTCTATAGAACGAAAATGCTTCTTCCTTTGATTCAAACTCCATTCCATCATGAGGTTCAGAATCTCTTGAAGAATTCAAATTAATTTCATCTCTAGTAACTGTCTTGTTTCTAGTATCTGACACTCTTCCATTGACATTCTGTCCTGCATTCTCTTTATCATTTACAGGACCATTAGTTACACTGACAATAGCTCTATGATTCTCTTCACCTCTGCCATCAACTATATTATTCACACTAGGTCTATTATCTTCCTTATGGTATTCTCCTGAAGGCTGCTCAAGATCTATCCCCATGGAAAGAATCTAATTTCGTTTAAAGCAATCTGTTCTGACATGGACAGCAAAAACTGGGTAAATTTAGTACACGCAGAAACTGAAACAGCATTTCACTGCAGTGCTAAAGTTACAAGATCACAAGTTAAAAAATACCCCAGGAGAATGAAATGCCAAAAATTACTTCATAGCTATATAATACACATTAATCACACTAAAATCTTCTAATTATATAAAACAACATTAAATACCAAGGTTACCCAAAAAAAACTAGTACAGAGAAGAATTGATTAATTACTACTTATCCACTTCACAATTTCATATAAACTCAAGACAGAAGATTTTCACACCTCAAAAAAAAAAAAAAAAAAAATTTCTGCAAAAGAAAACATGGAAATGGAATATCCAAAAGCAAAACAGAGAACCATAACATCAAACACCCATTTGAACATCAAACAAATGACTGTTCAAAATGAAAACTTTCACACAAAATCCTACATGTAAGTAAGCAAGAGAGCAAAATACTACTGAGCATTAATTAGAATAGAAATTTCCCATTAACCATAAAAACAAACACACAAAAAACCCAGAAAGAGTACCAAAGGGTTCACAGCAGCTAAACAAGGGAAAATAAAATAAAAATGCAAATACTTTGAAGCAAATTAGGAAAATAAAGCTACAATCACTGAACTACGTAGCTAATAAGTAATGAAAATAAACAATCACAAAAAGAAAAAAAAACAAAGAATTAAAGTTGAAAAATTGGGTTTAATAATAACGGAAAGAGATTTGAAGTTACATGAACTGAATCACCAGGTTCCAGAGAGTAAGAGAGCGCAATTGGGGGCCGCGAGTAAGAAGAGCTTTGGACTATGGATTTGGAGGTTAGGGCTTCAGTTGCGACTCCCGCACTCGCATTTCCATTTTCCTATACTCGCCATTCCCTTTCATGTGGGACCCGCCAAAAAAAAATCTCGCAAACCTGATTTTGATCATCTCCTAAATTAGTAACTTTATCTTTAATTACCCCTTGACAAAAAAGGTTGTATAATTTATGAACATTAGTTTAATTTTTCATTTTGTTTGATCAATTGGTTTCAATTTTATTAAATATTAGCCTTTGCGCATGTGCTTCTGCCTGCAATTGGGTTTTTTTTTTTTAAAAAAATTTAATTTATTTTAGAATTAAAAAAGATAATGATTAGTTGTGTTTCAAAAAAATGGGATCCATTATCTGATTTTTCTTTTAATTTTAATTTTTTTTAATATGAAAAGTGTGAATTTACCATATTATCCTCATTTAATTAATAATTTCAATTCTTAGCGCCTGTTTGGCATTGCTTATGGGGGTGATAAGTGATTTTTAAAAAATTTTGAGAAGCCCAAACCGTTTGGTAAACTGTGAAAAAATCACTTATTGTTAAAAATTGATGTGAGAGAAAGCTATAAGGGAAAGCAGCTAATGAAGTGCTTTCATTTTCTGATTATGTAGAAATCAGTTTCAAAGAGGCGCTAAATTTAATTATCATGCGGCAATCATTTTCTTATTATGCGTAAAATCAATACCTACAACATTTTTAACAAGAATGTTACCAAACGCCAAACTGCTTTGTCTCACAGCTGATTTCTCTCACAGCAAATCTGACAGCGATTATTTTCACAGCACAACAATGCCAAATTGACCCTTAATGTTTGCATTAATCGATGGCATTTTGAGGTATTTTGAATGTTTTACCATCTTCTACTTTTTGCTTTATATATATAAATAAAGTAAATGATAATTTTTTTTCCCTTTAAAAGTAGCCCGATTATAAAATATTTGTGTAAAAATCATTTTAGCTCATTAATTTAAGCTCAATTTGTAACTCCATTCGTTGTGTTTTTAGCTTTAATTTTATTAACCTTCATGAATTTGTTTTTTTCTTTTAAGAAAATACGATAATAATTTATTGAATAGAGGAAGTAACAAGTAAAAAAATTTGACTAATCATTAAGTTAGATAATAATGTATTCTTTCTCTTGTTTCACCCATTGTGTATCTTTCGTGTTCTGTTTTTTTAATAATGCATCAATGAAAAAGGAAAGTGAAAATTAATAAGGAAAAAAAACTTGCTCACTGATTAAACAAAAGAAAGACGAAATGAATTACCATTCTGAATTTGCCTCATAATCTCCGCTTTCCATTGATATTGAACTTATTTGTTTTTAAGTTTGTCTTTGTAATAAGTGAAGATCAGAAGTTGTATCGTCCTTCTTTTGAGTTGGGGAGCCGTATTGGCCCAGTAATAAGGAGATGCTCCAATGGGCTTAAATTGCAGGCCCAAGATGGCAATATTATTTTTATATATATTTTTTATAGAATGGCAATATTTGTTAAATAACTTAAATAATTTAAGCTTACAATCACATATCTATTAAAATAGATGTATGGATGACTCATGCAATTTTTTAAATATTTTTTATTCTTAAAAAAGAAAGCTTTTTACAGGATGACTCACGTAGTTAAAATCACAATGTCCAAGGTAACCACAGGAAAAAAAAAAAAAAAAAAAAGGTAAAATTCGGTGATAAGCGAAGCTGCTTTGCTTTGATTGGGATTAATTCATTAAGTTTTGATGATCATATTAAACAATCCGTTTAATTGGAATGTTGTTATGTAATTTAGTTATAACTCATTTGGAAGTGATTATAGATTGATCAGAATCACTAGGTCACGTGTTTCTCTATATAATCATTTAAAGTGATTATGGAGAGAAGTACTTCCATGTGATTCTCTATAAAATCACTTAAAATCGCCTAAAGTAGTTATATAGACAAGTGATTTTTGGTCTATTCAGAATCACTTCCAAATGAGTCTTTTATAGAGAAGCACGTCCGTAAAATCACTTAAAAGTGATCATTAGCCCACCCAAAATCACTCCTAAATAAACCCTTAATCGAATGCACTGCATAGTTTCATTACATTTGCTATTCTTTTGATGTTTCTAGAATGGTTCCCACTTCCAAGTGAATTGAACCCAAAATAAATTATAATTAAAGTGTTACTTTTCAACTAGTTTCAATTAACCAAGACATTTATATTTGAGTTAAAAAAAATTCCACCGGCCTCCAATATTTTTAACGAGTTAAAGTAACCATTAATTGAGAGGTGATCATTTAATAAACATGGTTAGAATCTCAAGTTGTCTCAGGTTCTTTGCTAAATGAATGCAAATCGAGAAAGAGGGTATCGTAAAGTGGCAAACCCTAGAAATAACCCATTAAATCCTGCTATTATAATTACATTGTTTCTTTTAATAATCTTTGTAATAGACTCGATGCATATATTGCTAGTGCCTTGATACATTGTGTTCATTCATATACGGTTTCACAAGTAGTAAGATTTTTAGGTTTAAGAATGTGTATGTCTCACTTCACTTTTTTTTTTTTTATAAAAAAAAAAAAACTTGCACATCGTATTTTATGAAATGGATGTCTTACGACGATGTCTCACATTTAACTATATAATGTCAATGGCATTTCAAGTTACATGTGAAATACCTATTTCATACAACGAGTAAAAATAAATTATTCTCCCATTCTTTTGCCTTCTCAGCATTTGAACCTAAATACCATGGTCTAGGCTCTTAAATGGTATCGCCTGCTGATTTTCATGTCATGCTTTTCCAAAACATATCACATTTTAACTATTTGTGTTTTGTTGTTAATCCTTCATGTTTATAAAGTAATAAATAATAAAAACAAAAATAGTTTGTCTGTTGATTAAGGGGCTTCACATGTGAAGCTATATTCCTTTCAATTGCGGCAAATCCTTTCATGATGCATCAATCAAATTATTTAATAGTTTTCATTCATATTAGGTTCTAATTCCAATATTTGGAGCATTAAAATGCTAATGTAGCAAGGTAAATAAAATTTGCCTACTCTTTTGTCTCTTTTCTTAAAGATACTCTTACAATGTACTAATTTCTTCCAGATAATTTCTTCCAGAAACCAATTAATGGATTTCAAAAGAAAATACTATCTTGGGAAGAGCCATTGTGGCAAATGCACCTACCCTCTAATCTAGGGTCAATTACCCTACACAATAGTGGTCGGTTGACTTGGAATGTGGGTTTAAATTTAACCCTACTTATTATATTTATGCACCACCAAGTTCACAGACCCCAATTTGAATATGATCCCTTAGCTAGCTAGCCTTATAAAGAATGCTAAAAGAGAGGGGAGAAGATCAATGCAGCCATATACATAGACTTTGAAAATCCCTTTGACATAGCCACTAGGCTCATTACCAATGTAAAAAGTACAATGTATCGATCCATAAATATATTTGTATATTTTATGCTTGTGAAGAGCATGTTCTAGCCACATGCAGAGAGAGAGAGAGAAGAATCTTGCAGCAGATCACCAGTCAATGCTATTATATTATCATATTTTTAACATTTAAACCTTAATTTCATGATCATCACTATAATTTTTTGACTAGAAAAAGTGGAACCAAAATCCACCCTTTAAGTAAAACTCTTAGAGTAGGATGTCTACAAACCGAGACAATTATGCGACTCTAGGAAAATGTGTACGTGAGAAGTGTAAGATAGAAATCTTTACATTTCAATTCCTCTGCATTCCATGCATTTTTGTCCCACTTTCTTCTGTCTCAAATTAATTGCCTGAATTTGTCCACAAAAAAAAAAATTAATTGCCTGAAAATCTGTTCATCATATATATATATATATATATATATATATATTTTTTTTTTTCTCTTGCAAATTTGGGCCATCTGAGAATCTCCTCTCGCCAAAATGAAGGCAGACCCATGTTCATATCTCCATTAAAATTATTTTGTTCTTTTTGGTGTCTAGAGCACATTGTCTATCTTTGATGTTTTCCTGCATATGGATTGATGGAAATGACCATGGCAGAAGAGTACAGCGGCAAAGGAAGAATGGAAGCCCATGCCTCTCTCCCTTTTCGTTTTTTGCTTTTGTTATTCTTCTTTACTGTTTATTTTAATTTTATGTCATTCCAAAATCATTAGCAAAATAAAACCCTGCCTCAGCTTGAAGAACTTACAAATATTATAAACCTATAAAAGTATTTGTCATAGGATCCTACGCATATAACACACACATATATATATATAATATATATGCACTTTTGATCTCATCATGAATCGTGAACTCATCACATATATGAATATGATATTCATGCTCTCACATGTTGTCAGAATGTGCAACGCTAGTTCTTATTATATTGTTGATGGTCAATTTAATAGTATTGTTTTTCACATTTCATTTTAATGTACAAAATGCTTGACAAAAAGGGAAATGATATACATTAAATCAATTTTTTATCGAATTATGAGCACAAGATTAGTAATAAGGTTATTCTATTGTAGAATAACTCTATTACGGATAAGTAAACATATCATATAACCTTAAAAATATATGCGATTTATAAACATAAAAAAGAGAGATTTTTGTGGAGAACAATATCAACTAGTTGTCGGTCTAATGATACTTCTCTTTTACAATATTAGAGAAAGTCTCAAGTTCGATTTCCTCATGTCACCCACATATATACATATAGTATATTTCATCATGTCTTTTACTTTTTGTTTTTAATTTTTTTTATTGGAGGAAATTGAAGAACAAAATGCTTTATCTCTATGAACTCTAATTAACCTCCTCACATCTCAATATCCTGCTCTTTTACCAGCACACCACAATGATATTCTAACCGGTTACGAAAGGTCCAAACAGAACTTCAAAAGTGCACTTAGATTTTATGCTCAATCACATCTTACCGTGTCCAAGTGGCCAAGTGACATAGTGACCACTGACCAGACTTCTCTAAGATCTCCTCATTATATCCGTATATGTAATGAAACCAGAAGCAGAAAAATGTGTTAAAGAACTAATAGTATAGGCAATAGGTCTTCTTTGCTTTCCGGTGTTAGAAAAAAAAGTAAGTGATAGATCTCTGGCTTTTGGCCTCTTTACTTCAATCAATGTGACCGAGCCAGTGAATGTCTTCGGCATAGAAGAGGACGCATAGAGTTGGAGAAGCGAGATGAACTTGCATCTCACATAATAACACTATTTTGTTATTCTTGACCAATTATTATACTGAATAAAATATAATTAATTAAAAATAACAAAATAATATTATTTCCGTAATATACAAATTCCCGTATCATAATTTATATAATTGATCTCCAAATAAAACCATGAAAGAAGGGTAGGGGGCCATGTGCTGCAGCAGCAGCAGCAGCAGCTGAGGCTACTCTTCGACTTTTTTCTGTTTCTTTTTCAGTATAAAAACCGATAGTTAATCAAAGCCACCCACGTGATCGATGCCCTCAGGCCTCAGGGCCTCACACCCCATTGACTTGTGCCTTCTTGCATGCTTTCTTCAAGACACTCACAAAACTTTGTTTTTCTGACACATTGGACTTTGGTACTTTGATTTTTCGTGTTATCAACTTTCAACTTGGTGGTTACTTATTCTTAAGACTCTGAGTTTTAGCGTCGACTGGGAAAACAATTACCCAAAAAGGAAAAGAGAAGCGAAAACAAATTATTCCATTGTTGCATTAGAGAGAGAATGATAAGAATCATAACGGGGTGATTATGAGATAGGGAATAAGAATATCCCTGCTTGTATGTATTATTAATCAAACGTTAGATATAATCATATAA
Source organism: Prunus persica (assembly GCF_000346465.2). Classification (NCBI taxonomy): domain Eukaryota; kingdom Viridiplantae; phylum Streptophyta; class Magnoliopsida; order Rosales; family Rosaceae; genus Prunus; species Prunus persica. The sequence continues at coordinate 6,187,511 of NC_034012.1, read as the reverse complement.
CTCTAAAGTATTTTTTTTCTTTGTTTAATTACTTCTAGTCAAAGGATACTTGAGTAAGAGAATCTCAAATGTTATTGTAAACCAGCAAACGAAGGTTTTCGAGTCAATCACTTTAATGTCTAGTCATCTACAATAAAAATTGTTTCCAAACACAACGGTTAACTACGATATGCATGAAATATACCATTTAAATATTATACAGATTTTACTTATGACATATGTATGTGTTTACGTGTTGAAAATTATATAAGAAAATTAGAAAATACTAACACGACGATGATGAGATTGATTAAAAGAAGAAAATGACAATGTACAGTTATCAAATATATGATGATGAAATTGATTATGCATATGTTTAACATTTTCTTGTATTAAGTTGCTTGATAAAGGATAGTTCTCAAATGTGTGGCTTTAAAAACAACAATTATATAATTCTGATAATAACTTTGTATTTATTTCTTATCTGCTAAAGATTAAAATTACAGAATTCTGGTGATTGGATTCACAGATCTTAGAGTTGACAGTTTCGTTGATATATGGGACCCACGTGAAGAATATTATACCAACCGAGGCTGCCCACTTGGGTCATCTCAGTCAAATTATTTCTCTGCCTCTCTGACAAAGACTTGGATTAGATTGGGATGCCACTGCCTCACTGCCTCACTGCCTACACCACCTTTAATCATTTTCCTCTTAATCATAGTCATTACTCACCATCTTAACCTTGCTTTTACGTTCAAATGTCGGTTGGAGCCTCAGTTGCAACAAATCTCATCATTAACACTAATAGGGTTTTCCTATAATGTCAATTTCCGTTTAATTGGAATGAGTTTGTAGCTGTTAAATTGACGAGTTCATTAATTCATATCTTTTATTGAAAAAGAATTTGTATATCACAAGAATAATATTGTTTTCATATATCCAACCGAATTGTGTTTTCATTAAACGTGAATTCTTGTACTTAAAATGCACTGGGGTGATAATTCTTATTCTTTTATGAATGTGATGATTGTACCAATAATTCTTATATCTTATATATGAAATATGTGATGATTGTGGATCTTTGATCAGATGGTGTATTGCTCGAGAAATAGTGTATACTTTCTCCATTTGAACTCAATTAAAAAGGTTCACATTGGCTTTCCGCCATGTGGATGACACATTTTTTATACATTCAAAAGTACAACGAAACCATTCAAAGTTTCAAACTTTGGCTTTGCATGCAACCTACTGGTATAACCTATGTTGTTTTAACAATTTAACTTTAAGAAAAGTGAGATAACACCTCCCTCAGCACCCCCTCACTTCCTATAAATACACCCTCAAACTCACTTGCAGTACCACATCACTTTCTCCATTTCAATTCACTCACTTCCAATTTCCAAAAAGAGTAGAAACACATCTATATTCAACACATAACTAGAGAAGCTACGTATATAAATATATATTTTGTACACAATGTGGCTTATTTCTTGGCCCAAGAATACATGCACCACCAAGGCTGGTGGTCATAAAGGCGGCACCACCGCAACCGCGGGTACTGCCGTGGCCGCTAATTGTCTTAGTAGTTCATCATCCCACTGTACCTGTCTGGCCAAACTGGTGAGGAAGCTAAAGAAACATAGGAGAAGGATAGGGGCTGCTAGTAGACAAAGCTCATTCCAGTGCCATTATGATCCATTGAGCTATTCTCTCAACTTTGATGCAACTGGATGTGGAAACTTGTTAGATGATCAAGATTACTTCAAGTTCTATGCCTTCTCCTCCAGGTTTGTGGCCAACCAATCAGAACCTCAGCTGGTCCAAAACTGATCACCACTCCTCACAGAAATATATTTATCAATTCTAATGATCTTGAGCTTTGTATCTTTGGCTTGGATGTAATGGGTATTTTGTATATTGTTAGAGGGTTTGGCATCTAAGATTGAGAGAGAGAGAGAGAGAGAGAGAGAGAGAGAGAGAGAGAGAGAGAGAGAGAGAGAAAGGTTGTTCTAGCTTCTCCCTTGATGGGTACTTTGGCTTATACATTTTTGTACTGGCTGACTAGTGGATACAGTTCGATTAATCATCTTCTTCATCTTCTTTACTTTCATGTTTTATTTTCTTCGATTTCAGATTTGTTGTTCTTCTGATCTTCTTGATGTCAAGTATAGTTTACGATCAGCAGAGTCTCAAAGTTAATGGTCACTTATCCAAGTCCCTAGGCATCCCCTGAATTCCTATTGGTAGGGTTCTGTATCTGCACTGTCTGTGAGGCAGAAAAATTGCAAGTAAACAGGCCACATGAAATTTTTAAGGGATGCCAAACAAAGCAAAAGACAAAATTGGTAGTTCTGGTTTGATGAGAGAGAAGAGGGGACAAAAAAGAAAATTTTTATTTGCTGCCCATCCAGTTTAGTAGATTATATGAGTCCTGATACAAGGAGAGAATAATAAAAAAACAGAATGAAGAGAATCATTAGTTGTTTTAACTTTAGATTAAAAATTGGTTTTTTTTGTTTTTTGGCTTCACACCACTTCTAATCTGTATGAATGATTCTTAAGTCACTTAACCAACCAAATGTTTAAAAATTTTAAAAAAAACTAATGGAGAATAAAGGTTGCTCGACGCAGCAATTCAGACTGTTAAACAACTCTCTCATTATAAACAAAGCAGCAATTCCACAAGACCACCATATGGAAGACGGCCACCAGAAAATTATAAATCCAAAACTAGTCTTTAAAAAAATTGAAAAAGTAAACCAACAGATTTTTTTTGGGTCTGAAGTAAGCCAACTGATTGGGCATCACTATTCAGATATTGTCTCATTGATGAGACACAAGGGGGACGCAAGGTCCATGGTTAAATGAGCAGGCAGCACTATATTTTTCATTCTCTTACATAAGCTTTACACAACATTATATATCCTAAATAACCCTATATTGGCTAGTTTATCATGCACTACAAAAACCTACAAAAATTCAAGCACATCGGAGACTTGAATAACATGAAAGAATAACTATGTTCTAATCCCATATTACAGCTACGGTTCCCGATCACTCAAAGGATGATCCGAGACAGTGCCCTCAGAAGAAATTTCCTCTACATCGGGCCGTTCTGTCCTAGAGGGATCTGATTGAGTCTTGCTGGAATCCCCACTTTCAGTATCACATGTTCTATCTTTCCCAAGTGAATCACACACCTTAAGAGGTGAGCCCCGCTTAGCCTCCTTGCTTCCAAATGCAGTTTGGGAGTCCAAAAGTCCTACTTGGTCAACTGAGTTTGGCAACGAGGGCTTTGTGTCATGAAAGCTTGAGCTTGCCATGCCAGAAGCTGCTGACAGATGTGGGCCAGGAGCAACACAGGATGCTACCAATTGAAGCACTTCAGGTGAAGGGGACATTCCCATGATTGTTTTCTTCTGATGATTCAGATGCGGCAATGAGGATGACGGGTTTGCCACATTTAAACTGAGAGGCGCACTGAGGTCAGATTCAATCCGTGAAAGGCCTGGTGTTGCAACCATTGATTGTGGAAGCAATGGAAATGATGGGGCCATAGGAATGGAGCTTGAAGCATTGTCACCAAAGTGTGTGCTCTGGAAGTCCTGGCTGCTTCCAGCAATTTCTGGTGGAATCCGCCTAAACAGACGTGATTTCTGCTTTCTTTTCTTCTTTAGACTCCGTCTTGGATCCTTTGGTAGCGAAGGAGGTGGGCCTGGAATCACAAAGGGAGGAATAGTTCGCTTATCCTCCCCATATAACAACCGAACAGATTGAGCTATTGCTGACACTGTGGGTGGCAGGTCAGGTGCTGGGGGTTTAGCAGGAGCACTTACAGCTTCCCGTAGCCAATGGGGTAGCTTGTCCTTTGAAGAACTACTTCCAGCAAGATCTTTCCCCTTTAAAAGCCCCCTCTTGGGATCAGGTAGAAATCCTGAACTGGTGGGTTCACCCCTTCCCAAATTATTATTCATATCACGTAAAACATTCAGTGATCTATCAAGAAGACAAGGCAACTTCCCATACTTATAGGCACCCTGTTCATCTTCCTTCTTCTGTACATCATAGCTGCTTGAGGAATTCAAACCCAAGCAACTGGTTCCAAAAGAAGTGACAACAAATGGCTCCTCAATGGGAACATTGGAAGACGTCCCTGGTCTGTCAGAAACTCCAGCAGAAGAATCTCCAGAAAAATTTGCCCGGAATTTTTCATGAAACCAGGTTGGAATGGGGGGAAATTGCTCATTGTGCAAACCAAGTCTATCTGATGCTTCAAGATGCGGAAAGCCAGATGTAAGATCACTAAAACCCAGCTTCATGTCTGTCAAGTGGGGTTGAAATTTTGGCGGTGTGACAAGTCTACTTCCATGCAGTGCCCGTGCCATCATCCCATCAGATATGCATGGAAACTGTGAGGATTTGGTAGTCCGTTTGGTTGATTTGGACACTGGGAAAGATGGCCCATCCAAAATCTTGAGTTGCTCCTCCTCCCATCTAGCTGACAAATCTTCCGAAGTTTTAAACTTCGAGAACTTCAACCTCGGGTCTCTTAGCATTGCATCCCAATTGCCCCTTCCATGCCTACGAACACCAATCCAGAGGAAATCAAGTTCATCTTCCGTCCAGATATCTGCTTTTGATTTCTTTTTAAACAAGTTGCTTGATCCAGGACCAGTCCTCATCATTATGTTTTCAAGCACCTTCCTGTGGTTATCAGGGAATGATGGAAATGTAGTTGGCATGTGTCCCAAACCCAAGGTGGGAGGCACTTCTCTGTCTTGTTGATTATATCTGGGTGCATCTTGTGGGGGTAATTTTAAATTGGGGAACAATGGCATTGTTGGAAGTTCTTGCAAGGAGCCATTGGAAGGTTCAAGTCTGCTACCCAATGACAAGCTAGGCAAGAAGTCAAAATGTGGACTTGGCATGGTCTTAGTTGAAAGCGGGAATCTTGGTAACAATTTCTCATCAAATGGTAAGTTAGGCAGTGCCATCCTCTCCTGGAAATCTGAAAAAGCAGCACCAGAACTTTCTGGACGATCATAACTGTTTCCCTGAATAGCCGGAGGAAACTGCAAACAGACCAAGCATTATGATCATGATTCATGTATCAACAAAACTTATAAACCAACACACATGTATCAACAAAACTCATAAACCGAGAGAGAGAGAGAGAGAGAGTACCGGCCTAAATGGCAAACCACCATTTGGAATGTTATTCTTCAGACGTGATACTTCCGCTGATGCACCTGATAATTTCACTTCATCACCATTTATGTCTGTCTCAGACAAAGTCCCAGACTGAGGAGCTAGACTAAATGGAAACTCTGGCCGAGCTCCTTTCTGTCTGCAATTTGACCTTGAGAAGTTCTTATTTGATGATTCTATTTGACTAGCATTGGGAGCACAGAGTCCCAGAACAGGTAACAAATTATTTGGGGGCACTGAGTTGGTCATGCTGGTTCCCTGAGATTGGTGACTTGGAAAGAAAATGTCAGGAGACAGGTAGTCAAGAGGATTAACAGAAAGATCAAGGCGGCTGTTTTTATGCTTTGATAGTCTGCCCAACCGTAAGGGAGAGTCAGTCTTGGCCTTGGGAGGAGCATCTAACTTGTTATCCTCCAAGTCAATTACTGAAGGCCTCTCTCTGAAAAATTGAACTAGTCCAGTCGCTTGATCCCCATCTTTGGCAGTATTGGTGGGACATGGAGGAAGTGACTCAACAGGCAGTCCCTCACTAGGATGAGATTCCTCAATTGCATTCCTCTGAGCGAGCCGTTCTTTTTGTCTAGCTCGGAGCTTAGCACTGTTGAATAATAAATAAAAAAGTAATCCACTGTCAAACAATGCATGAAAACTTACCACTATTATACTTGAACCAGTCTAAATGCCTACAACTCAATAATTTGGTGACCATTAAAATCTGAAATAATTTCCCCTTCAAAATAAAATACTTGTTTTTCCCCTTGATGTGTAGTACTCTCCCCATCAAGTTCAAACTTGATAAAGTCCATATGTTGAGACTCCAGTTCTAAAATCTTAAAATTTAAATAATGCTCGACTCAAATGAATCGCACATACCTCAAAAAGGTGAAAGTTAGACATGTATATCCCTATTACCAAACACAACTAGGTACTTAGGAAAACTGCTTGACAATTGTGCGGCAGCTTTCTACACAATAAAATCAATCTCAACTCCTGAACTAAAGCAATTACGGTAGTATTACTTGAAGAGATTCTGAACTTACAACTTTGCTTTTAGAGCTCGTCCAGCAGGTGTGTACTCCCGCTCTGGCTCTGGTTCAGGCTCACGTTCCTCTTCCGCACCACTCTGCTTATACAAGCAAACTATTAGAAGCACTATGGATAAGCAACTTAACCCAATGAAATTATGCAACAAACTCTTGCCCAGATGGTCCAGGTCGCTGAGTAAAAAAATTCTTTGGACCATAAATGAATCCATGCAAGTCAAAAGAAAAGTTAGAAGTGGAAGGCCTGAAACAAGCTCAGCCAATTTACAACATAAAATTCAATCATAAAGGGGGTTTTATATTTTAAGAAAGTGTATATACAGTTGAAAAAGAAAATGAAATTTTTTCTTAGTGATATTTTCAGCAGCAGCGTGAAACTGCAAATACAAATGAAAGGTAGACTAGAAAAAGGATTATGCTTCATTTAAGCATATGTCTAACTGAAGTACCTCACTCAATGTTTCAGTTGGGTGTGCAGCATATGCTTCCCTGTAAGAAACAGCTTTCCGCAGGCGCTTCCCCCGACCAAGAGCTGCTTCCTCCTCACTTTGATATCTCTCCCACCTACAAGCCCGAAAAATTGCAAATGACAATTCAGAGGCATTTAAATCTCAAGTCAGTAATTAGTCTCTAAAATCTTTCATTTCATTTTACTCCTTTTAATGTACAACACATTTAGATCCACTTTATATATACATTTGAATACAGATGCATTAATCCTATTAGCAGATTAGTAGAGTAGCAGTAATAACACATGAAAACACTGAACATAGGTGACAATAGAATAGTTTGTTACCTAAGACGCAATAGTCTGTCCCATTCATTTTCTTCAGTAACAGCAACCATGTTATCCTCTTTCCTTTCAGTATTTTGTACACAAATATCATCACTTGCACCTACAGGTGATTCAACTCCCTGCTCTTCAGCTGGTTCCTCATTCCATTCGATGGACTGGTAAAGCGATAAGTTAGTATGAGATAAACAACAACATAGAAGAAATTGGTTTTTTAATTTTGTTGACTATTAGTCCTTATAGGCAAATTTCATGCAAGATAAAAACAGCTTAAAGTAGGATAACAGGATCAATGTGCATGCAACTAAAAATGCATATAACATGGGAACAGCATATTACCCAATTTAAAACATGGGAAAAGCATAACTAGTTAACTCACGAACTCAATTATTTACCAATAACTCTCACCGACGGAGATGCATGTCTCAGGACAAGGTTATAAACAAGCTGACATAGTGAAAGGGACTGAACCTACAACTAACTTGACTCAGCCCTTACCCCAATTGATGGATCATAAAGCAATTCAGTTTTACAAGTCATATGTCATATATGAGAAGATAATGATGCAGAACACAGAAATGCAAATTTTGTAAAATTTTGCATGCAAGTTCAGTTTAAAGTATAATCAAGAGCAGATCCAAAGCTGATGTTATGGGAATACAAGTTGCCTTAGGCAACAAAAATAATTTTGTAATAAACCACCACGTCTTAATGTCACCAAAAAAAAAAAAATTCATGGCAACCCCAGATTCAAACGGGAAAAAACGCTCAAACAGTAATGATTTCAAGTGGTAACTGATATAAAATCACCACAAAACTTATTATCAATGCATAAATAAACAACAAATGCATTAGAAAGTTTAATACTTTACCTTTACTGAGCCAAGCATATCATTTTCCAAATCTCCTTCAGCGATATCAGTTGATCCAGACTGAAGGTTTGAACGGTCTAGCAACTTTAAAATTGCACTTTCATCCCACACAATCTTGTTGCTGCTATCTGTACATTTATCCTTATACACATCCCCCAGGCCACCAGTTCGCTTCCTATGCTTATGTTCTACATCTGTCACTGCCTCATCCTTGTTACTATTATTTTCATCTGTATCTTTTCCATCAGCGCTAGGAGAATCATTAAAAAGCTCCTCTGTTCCCCATTTTATAATATCTTCCACTTCTTTTTGGGATCCCGACTTATTCACAAAAAGCTGATCAAGCATAAGTTTCTTCTTTGCAAGCTGCAAAATGCGCTCTTCAACACTAGCACGAACTACAAGCCTATATACCAAAAGTCGTTTTGACTGTCCAATTCGATGTGCTCGATTCATAGCTTGGATATCAGCATGCGGGTTGAAATCAGAATCATAGATAATGACAGTGTCAGCTGTTGCCAAATTGATACCAAGGCCACAAGAGCGTGTTGATAACAAAAAGACAAATCGGCTTCTATCTTGGTTAAAACGCGCGATTGCAGATTGACGATCAGTGACTGAAACAGAGCCATCTACTCTCTCATATGTTTTAGGTCCAAATTCTATGGCCAAATAATCCTCAAGGATATCTAGTAGCTTGGTCATCTGTGAAAAGATTAGGACTCTGTTACCTTCTTTGTGCAAAATCTTAAGCATAGAATGCAACAGAGTCAACTTGGCTGAAGCTTTTATCCGCATTTCATGAAGGAACTCTACAGACCCAGAGTCAGGCTCAGTGCCTGGTATGAGATACGGATGATTGCAGACTTTCCTTAATTGCATTACAATGTTCAACATTGACTGCTGTGCCACCCCTTTCCCAATATTCCGTAATATCTGATAATTCTTTGTGAGCATTGCGCGGTAGTATTCAGCTTGGATAGAGGACAGCTCAACAGGAACCATCCGTTCAGTCTTGGGAGGGATATTCTGCATAGCATCCTTTTTAAGCCTCCGAAGCATATGTGGAGCAACAAGTTTTTTCAATTCATCCACTTTTTCTGCAGTTGTAAGATCATTAAACCTATCCTCAAATGAAGATAGCGAAGGGAATGAAGCCGGCTGCAAGAAATTAAGCAAGTTATACATTTCACCAATGTTGTTCTGAAGAGGGGTACCAGTCAACAGTACACGATGTTGGAAAGACAAGGAATTAAGCAAGCTGAAAAGCTTACTTCCTGAATTTTTCAAACGATGACCCTCGTCAACTATGAGAACTTCCCAGGGAACCCCACGGAGATGTGAGGAATCAGCAAGAACCATTTCATATGTAGTTAAAAGAACATTAAATTTATAAGCAGATGTTTTTTTATTCAACGCGTTCGGATCACTAGCATGCCATTCATACTGGCGAATAATGGCTCTTGCTTTAGCACACCCATGATATTCCACGACGTTCAACTCAGGAGCCCATAATGCGAACTCAGAAAGCCAATTAGGCATTGTGGAAAGTGGAACCAAGACTAAACAAGGCAGAGTGGCTTTGAACTCATAATATAATGACGAAAGAAAAGCACAAGCTGACACAGTTTTACCAAGCCCCATCTCATCAGCTAGTATTACATTCTTGGATTTATGCCAGCACTTCCGCAACCAATTGAGTGCTTCAAGCTGATGGGGAAACAATGACCCTCCCTTCAGTTCCTTAGGCTGCTCTGTCAGAGTAACTATTTCATTTTGCTGACAACTATCCCTCCCTCTTGAATCATCCTTAGAAGCATCTTTTTCCAGTGTTTGGTGCTCAAATTGATTAAATAGATCGACCAGATTCTGAGAATTTAGAATGACAGGTTCATCCAATCTTTCCCAAGTGCATTCGATGTAAGAAAGACCATTCCATTTTATGAAAGCTTCACCTGAGCCATCTTTTAAACCACGGAGACCAATCACCCGCTGTGGTTGCTTCCATCGTTCCTCACAGATATTTATAACAGCAGTTCCATACTTGGCCTTGTAATTTTCTAGTTTTCTCTTGGCCAAGACTTTTAGCTCAGATTCAGAAACCCAACTATTATGAATGTTAGACTTACCCGCCCACTTAACTAAAAATTCATACAATACCGTCTCACAGCTACCACCTGAAGGTTCAGCCAGTGAGGATGGCCCCTGACTTTTGTTTTGAGCGGTGCTATTAATTCCAGTTTCTGTATCTACATCTTTTTTGTCTTTGGTGTCAGGAGAGACATGTGTTTCAATTTCTGGAACCTCATCCTCATCATGACTTTTCAAACTAACTTTGGTAGTCTCCGCAGTCACTATTCTTTCATGTGTTTTTCCCGAATCATCTGCAGTTACAGCAGATTCATCTTGATCCTTACCATTTATGTTACCCGAATCCTTAGTACCCATCCTCGGCGCATCCATGGAGTTAGCTTTTTTACCTTCTTTGTTCATGGATCTTCTGTACACATTCATTTTGTCCACTCTAACATCATCCTTCATGCTTTCATCCCCATCAGCACCCTTGACAACATTTTCACAACCCTCAGTAAGATTTTCAGCAGCTCCGACATCCATGTCATTATCACAAGCAGAATTCCCATCTGATAATCTGGTTTGAGTATCTGAGACTTGCAAATCAGCAGAACACAGATCATGAGCAGCTGCCACAGATAATTGACGAGAGTCAGCATTATCACCTTGAACTCGACATCCCAAAACTCGATCAACCTGTGACACGGGCATGCAAGAAACAAAATAATATGTATGGTGATATTAAGTAACCAAAACAAGGAGCATATTGTCTATATATAAACCAGAATAAAAACATTCAATAAAATTCATTTTTTTACACAACATTCTAGGAAACTCATTTACCTGCAGAGGTTCAGCAGGAAAACTATCATTACAAATTAGTGTTTTGACTACATGACTTCCAGCTTTATCTACATTATGTGACGGGTCCTTTTCTCCCTCAGGAAGCTCCTGAAAAAAAAAAATAACAATGATATTTACTACATATAACTATAAAGAAGGACAAAATCCCAGCATTAACAACTACAGCAGGAACATACATTTCCTAAATTAACCATAATAAACAATAACAATAAGCCAGCATGATTATGAAAACTACTAAGAAGTCATCAACAACCAATGATGATCCCTACATATAAACAAGGGTTCAATATAGAATCAGAAAATTGAAAGATACCTCGTCTTTGTTTTGGACATCTGAATTCTTGATTTCAATGTCCTCTCTTGACAAGGTTGCAGAAACCCCGTGGTTGACAGATTTATGCTTACGAAGTGCTTTACCAATCCTCAGGCTTGCAGTACTTGCTTTAGATCCAGATTGTTTAGAAGTACTAACAGATTTTCCCTTATCGGTCTTCTTCTTCTTTTTACTCTTATCGTTATTGCCTTTGTGTTTCCTTTTTCTGGCCTTGCCAGTGGTAGCACTGATCGCAAGAACTATGGTCTTACGTGGAGATGCATCAGTACAAGACAGGACAGGCTTCACCTCAGGAGAGGCAAATTCCTCAGGAGCTTCTTCATTTGTCTCCAAAGCTGTAACTTTAGAATGAGATGAAACTTCTTTAGCAGGAGAGCTCAACTTTCTGTCCGCGGAATCATCTTCTGGGGAAAAGTTAGATCTTTTTTTATCGTCAACATTCTCACATGATGAAATACCGTCCACAGAACCACCAACTGTTGAATGACTCAGCTTGGTGCTACAAGGTATATCTATCTGGGAAAATGGTTTCTTTTCAAAGAATTTGATTCCATGAGTTAAAATAGTTTTTCCTTTGCTTGAGGATCTTTTCTTTGCAACAATGGAGTTTCCGAAAATCTGTGATACTTTTTCCCTTTCAGATGACGCAACTCCAGTTTTGGACTTAGCAGTGACACTCTTTGTTCTTGCTCGTTTTGAAATGGTATCCGCTAAATAGTTTATGGGCTCAAGCAGATCACTTTTCTGACAGCATGTTGGGCATTGCCACTTCCCATTCGGAATGCGCTTCAGGTGATGAATTTCACAATAAAGAATTTACAACAAAGAGAAAAACAAGAATGGGATATTAGTACAGCTAAACCAAAGAAAATGGATCATGAAAAAACAAGCTAGCACAGTGCAGTCAAAATAAATATACCTTTAGAGGTGGATTAAGACACTGGAGATGATAGGTTCGGGGGCAGCTATCACAACACAACAAGTTACCACCAAGGTCACAGATCACGCATTCATAGAAATACTGGGATTAGACAAAATATTGCATGAAGTCAGAGCATGTTTAATAAGAATTAATGTTACAGAAGAGACAAAACGAGCAAAATAAGATATTTAACAGGATGAATGTTTTCACTTGTTCTCAAACTGCAGTGCCCTCATAAAAAGATTACATGCACAACTATCCCGCTGAATTAGCAGGGAAGAGTACTGCCAAAATTTGCATAAACCTAAATGTAACAAGGTGGAATGTGGCATATAGAGTTCAGTGCTGGCCAAATTGGAACACAACTTCAAAAAATTGTAAAGAAGTTTGATTACAACCAAAGACCAAAAAGTAAATAGAAAAATAATGTCACAACCTGACCTAAAGTCCAACTTAAAAAGCATAGAACAATCATCACCCTAAAGCAAACATGTGACTGCTAATATGCATAATATTTTGTACCCCGTAGGCAGTGTAAACTGCACTACATATGCTGTTACTGTATTTGGGAGACCTTGCCGTCAGTCTTATAAACTAATATGTATTACCACCACGTATTGTGTCAAAAGACTCAACAGAAATGCAAAACCTAAAAAATCACGAGCCCACTTTTGTGTTTCTCTAAACCTTCAGCAGACCAGAAACCCTCAGTTCGCAACTAAATTGTATTCTCAATAACATGTTCTAAAATAATAGTTCCAATTTCTGTCACTTGGACTCTTCCATTATTAATTTTTTTTAATAGAAACATTGTATTGATAATCAAGAGGAAAAAATCCTCGATCAAACAACAAAACCTTAAAAAAGAGTGTCTGACCTACTAAGATTGAAAAAAATTCTTTAATAAACACAAAAAACACAAACTTCAGTAGAATCATCTTAGGACTGCCATCGTGTCTCTCATGATGATAGAGTAGTGATAATCCTTGAACTGCCCCGAAACCGAAGCCCAAAGAGATGTCCAAAATTTAATTCTATCCCATAATTCCTCAACCCTTACTCCTATATGACCCTGAAAAATTCTTCGATTGCACTCCATCCAGATATTCCAGAATATCGCATGCACTGGACAATCTCGAAGGATTCCAGCTCTCTTCCCCTTCCCCGAAACCCTCAAATTGATACTAAGGAGCTCAAAACATCCTTTAGGAATCACCCACTCCGCTCCGAGAGCACCCAACATCCTCCACCATAATTTTAGGGAATACGAACAATGAATGAACAAGTGATCAATGTTTTCTGCATTCTCTTTGCAAAGAACACACCAAGAAAGGGATAAGCACATCATTGGTTGCCTCCTTTGAATGCTATCGCAAGTATTAATCTTGCCATTTGCTGCCAGCTACATGAAAAATTGAATTTTCGGAGGTGTCTTCGCCTTCCATTGATCAAACCTCTGACGTTTATCATCCACATATCACGTGACCCAGGAATAAATTTAACTTTAGGCAAACTAGATTGGTTCCATTTTCATGGCTATTCAAAACACTGAGCTGCTGTTCCTTAAAGAGCTTCGTATAGTATTTCAAATCACAAAAACATGCATGCGCCTGAGAGATGACTTAAGTAGGTAGGCTGCTGAATAACTTTCCTATGGAGAATTGGAAACCACATGTTGTAAATGTTTGAATTAAAACACCACCACCATAAACAAAGATCATACTAGAGTGACTGAAGAATAATATCAAAAAACTAACTGGAAAGCAAATTACCACCCTATGATAAAGTTATTCCAGTGAGGATTTGCTTTATGAATTCTTCAGGTTAAATAAAAACGGTCGACCAATTAATCAAGTATATAAAAACTAACCCCATCATTTCCTTTCTTCTTGGATGAAAATCGATCAGAAACTATTTCATTATTCAGCCTGCGCTTAGCTGAAGAGGAAGTCTTCCTTGGAGATTCCGAGGCTGCTGAACCGTCTTCTTTGCCATTAGATATATCAGGTCCATGAGGAAGCTTTCTACGTTTTCGTTTCAAGACCCAATTTCTGTTAATCATTTTACTCGGTGAAGAACTGCCTTCCTTCATCTTTTAGTCTTCGGTCCTACATATGTGGTCAACAGTGACAGCAAGCACGTCGATGAATTAGTCAAGGCATCAGAGCTTCCACACACATATTCAGCCACTGCAAATTTTTACATTAACAGTTAATGTTAACATAAAGAGAACAACTTTATACAAACTACAGCAAGTTTGTCAAGGAAATGCAGGTGACTGAGCGGACTAATATTTAGATTCAGTAGAGCTAAGCAAATTCGATCAATATTTTGGGACAAATAAAAACGAATTATTTAACTGCTACCAAGGGTCACAGTGAAGGCTCCTCACTAACTCAGCCTTAAGATCTGCTACAAAAGTGCTAATCACTCAAATCTCAGATGAGATTAACAGTTATAAGGTACATTGCCGAATGCCAACTTCGGAGCATCATCAGCTAACAAGACAATCTAGTAACCTACAAACGGCAAACAGAACTAGTTTATGTACTGTAACATTAGTGCTAAATCCGACATATTATAGACCCAACAATTGAACGATTGAACCATCTTTTCCAAACTATCACTTATCAAATGCCCAATGCAATCTACCAAAGTAGTGATAGAATTAACAATCAAACAAAAGAACTTAATCATGCAAACACATTCAACTACTGCCAAACACAAAACCCCATTTCACCACCTATTCATGACTTCTAACGCAATTTAGAAAACCAATACGCCACTATACAAGAACACCAACCATTCCACATCAATCAAAGCTTAAAAACACAATCTTTCAAGAATCAAACAAAACCCACATCAGAATGAGCAAGAAAGCACACATGGGTGAGTTCGAAGTCACACGAATTCACAAACCCAAAATATACCAACCAGGAAATGAGCAAGAACCAAAGAAACAAAGAGTGCCCAGATGAATTAAGAAGCTTACCAATCAAGTAATGGATCAAAAACCCAATATACAGAGCAAAAGAGCAAGATAGCTAGATTGAGATAAAGAGCTGAAGAGGTAGGGGGGAGGTGGGAGAGGTTTAGGGCATGGAAGGCAGGCTGTGAGAGATACGAGAAAGAGAGAGAAAGCGAAGGGAGACAAATGAAATAAATAGAGAGGAAAGAGATAGTTTTTGTTTTTCCAATCTAATTAATTTTCCTTTTGTAATTTTTTTAGAGAGAGAAAGTGTGAGACTTTTAGAGAGAGAAGCATACAAATACGGATTCGCCGGGGTCATAGGGACGGGGTTACACTCTGACATGGCAGGAGAGAGAGAGAGAGAGAGAGGAGAGAGGAAGTGGTGCTCTTGTTCTTGTTTTGGTTGATGTCGTTGTTGTTCTTGTAGTTGAAGCTCAACACCATTCAAAACCTGCCACGTGGCAACCCCAGAGACTCTTCCTCACTCTCTCACTGCCCATATTCGCCCTTTTTCTTTCTTTTCCTCATTTCTCTCTCTTTGCTTTGCTTTGCTTTTTCTCTCTTCCGCCACAAAACTCTTCTGCTATATATGTACACATTTAGAGAGAGAAAGTGCTTAGAGAGATGGAAGGAGGGAGAAGGACGTCTTTCCCTCTTTCTATTCTATTCTCATGATCACTCAATTGCTAGCTGGTTTTCGAATGGAGTGTCTGTTTTTTTTTTTTGTTTCTCGAACTTTTATCTTCACTTGCAGCCTTCTCTTTCTTGCTTTTTTCTTTTTTGCTCAGCTTTTACTTACTATGTTATAAAAATTATAAATAAATAAAAAGGAAAAAAAGAATGAGATCTAATGAGGACTGACTTGTTAGTATATAGTTTTGGAGGAAATCCTCAAAAAGGGTATGAAATCCCATCGTGAGACAGATAAACAGTTCAGAAATAGTTAATTATGTGGGGGAATAGATCACGAATCTTTATAATTAGGATTTGGCTTTATTTGTTTGAGGAGGTAAAAACAAGTTTAAGTATGTCAACCCAAAAAAAGGACAAGTTTTTGTTTTAGGGTTGAATATTTTGAGCATGGAATTGGAATTTCAAATATACATGCAATATGCAGGTGGTTGTTTGCTGTATTTGGATACAAATTTAATTATAGATTCTTTCCTTTTTTTTGTTCTTTTTAATTATAGCCAACAAATTAAATGTGCACGATACACTTGTTAATAGTTTTCCGAGTTTCGATGTGGATGTGGTGTTTAAACTATGCGCCGACCGTGACGAACTGCATCTATGCTCTATCTCAAAGTGCTGGAATACTAACGGAACAAGGATGATTCAAAACTTAAAGTAAACGAGACTTGTCATTATTGTTATCCAACGAGAGTTTTTTTTCTTTTTTTCTTTTCTATAATAGCGAGAGTTGTCGTTACTACGTAAATGACACACGTGACATGTAGAACAAGCACTTACTAAATTTGCATTTCTCTACCTTTTCTTAAACCACAACCAATTCATCTTACCTCTTAAAACATTTTCCCTCTCATTTTCTAAATTTTAACTGTTCCAATTCATTACAGGAAAATTCAATGACGGTTTTCACCTCACATCAGAACTAGGACTATTCAACAGATGCGATTCAATCTGATTTTGGTGATTTTTTTTTTTTTATGAAATCAACCAATCCGGTTTAAACCAATTTCGGTGCGGTTTTCAATTTTTCCGGTTTAGGACCGGATATATTTTTTAATATATATTTTTCATAAATCCCAACTAAAATTTTATTTTTTGGGCTTAAAAATTTACAAATGATTCAAATTCATGCCAAGATAGATTATTGGCCATAGAAAAGAAGGTGTTTTAAAGTTGGGCTTGGGGAAATATTAGTTATGGGATTAGAAATTTAACATTGGACTTAAATACACAGTCAGTCCAATCCGTTCCGATTTTGTAATGTGTGAAATCGGCACAAGAACTGGTTTGAACTTGTCTGATCCATTTAGGTGCCAGTTTGTTAACTTTGTAGTCAACATGTTTTTTTTTTCTGTTTTTTCATCCAGTGCGGCTTGATATTCCGATTTTCCGGTCTCGATGCCCACCCCCCAGTTGTCACTAAAGTTGTGTTCATGTTTACACCACCAAGCAAGGAAAAACAATGAAATCTATCTTCATTTCAGTTGTAAATTTAAGTTTATGCGATTTGAAGAAACTTGTGCATTTATTTTTTAAGGTTAGCCCTAGCCAGGGATGAGAATAAGAATAAGTAAAATATTTAATCCGTTTCAATGTAACTATAAAAAGGCCTTGTGGGAATCCTCTTTAACAACATCATTTTATTTCCTTCACTTAATTTTTCATTTTATTTTCGTTTTTATATTTTTCTACTTGTCTGGTAATATCCACATACTTATAACTTCTTCTTCTTTTTTAATGAAAAAAATTTAACCAAAAATTAAAACCAAAAGACAAGTGTTTGCAATTTTGTTATTATTTTTCGTACTTCGAAATAAAAACAACAAATAAACAAAATGGATCAAAGCCGTGTGGGTTTTGTAGTTGGCGATATAAAGCCCAACCCGCCAATGCTTGGAAAGTGCAGGCAAAGTCTGCCCCATTTCCCACCACACAATTTCAAGTCCACTGAGCCACAACACCCAAACAAAACTGGTGGTTACCAATTAACGGTCGAAAGAAATTCCAAAAACACTTCAGTCTTCATCACTATCTCTCACTCTCTGGCTCTTCAGTCACAAACCCACTTCCTCTCACACCTCCATGATCACCTGCAAAGCTTCAAAGTTCAACCATGGAGCTCCCTCTCCACTGTACACTTCCAAAAGAGGCCTTAAACATGTACAATTTTACAGGACATGCCACACTCCGCACAACAAGAAGTGCATGGTCTTTTCTTCCTTAGCAGATGGACCCAGATGGAATCAGTACCGCCATTTCACAGGCAACAACAATAAGAATGGCAGCAGCACTGTTTACAAGAAACCCAGAAACCCAGAAGAGGCAGAGGAAGAAGGAGAGAGAAAGGTCCATTGTGAAGTGGACATGATTTCATGGAGGGAGCGCCGAATCAAGGCCGAAATTTCGGTGAATGCAGATATCGATTCGGTTTGGAACGCTCTCACTGATTATGAGCGTCTCGCTGACTTCATTCCCAATCTTGTTTCCAGGTACTGCCTTCAGTGCTTTTATTTAAAGATTTAATTTTTATCAGTTTATCAAGTGATCCTTTTGTTTAATGCTTGTGGTTGTAGTGGGAGAATTCCATGTCCACATCCAGGGCGTATATGGTTGGAGCAGAGAGGGTTGCAGAGGGCACTGTATTGGCATATTGAAGCTCGGGTTGTTTTGGACCTTCAAGAATTTCCTAACTTAGTGAGTGTCTAAATTAAAACCCGATTGTTGTTTCTTAATGCTTAAAATTTGGTTAAATATGGTGGATAGGGAACAAATTCATTTCCTATATGTATGTGGGTTTGATGCTATTGTCTAATATGCAAGTGGGTTGCTTTGAAGTTCTTATGCTTGCTTCTTTGTAATTTGCCGTTGTTGATTTTTTTTAGAGTGATAATGATCGTGAGCTCCACTTTTCCATGGTTGATGGGGACTTCAAGAAGTTTGAAGGCAAATGGTCTGTTAGATGCGGGACAAGGTGGGATAGAAGTACTCAGTTTGTAAGATAACGTTGTATCGGCTATTGAAGTTGTGTTGTATTTTCTCATTTTCTCATTTCTCACTGATGATTGCAGGTCATCATCAGCAATTTTATCATATGAACTTAATGTGATACCACGATTCAACTTCCCAGCCATTTTCTTGGAGAGAATAATCAGATCAGATCTTCCTGTGAATCTTCGGGCCTTGGCCTGTAGATCTGAAAAGACTTTTTTAGGGGATCAGAAGATAACAATAACAGAAAGTTCCCTGCCTAGCACATCCATGGCTGTTACTAGTTCACCCCCCAAAAACATCGATGGTTCTTTGTGTGAAAAGGATTATCCACTTAATGAGTTTAAAGAAAATGTTGCTGGCTCCAATTCTGGTTCATTGCCCCCATCTTCTACTGAGTTGAACAGTAACTGGGGTGTTTTTGGAAAAGTATGCAGACTTGATAGGCCTTGCTTGGTGGATGAGGTTCATCTTCGTAGATTTGATGGCCTATTGGTAAAAAATTGACCCTGGACTATTCAACCTAGCCTTTTTGTCCTAGAGAGAGCCTCTTCTGTGTAGCAATTAATGATAAAATGATTTTGGCTGAAGGAAAATGGCGGTGTTCATCGCTGTGTTGTTGCTAGCATAACAGTAAAAGCTCCTGTTCGTGAAGTATGGAATGTTTTGACTGCTTATGAAAGTCTTCCTGAGTAAGTAATATCAACTCGTTTTTGTGTTGAGTTATGCATCTATATACATAGTTGATATAAGCAGTTCCCACTCTGGCTAGTTTCTAGACTGCTTATAGTTAGACAGGTAATCCTTTGGAAAGCCAAATGAAGAGGTTGGTAGAAAGATCAAATCATAAGTAAATAAAAAAGGAATTAAAATGATTTAGAGAAATGTGAAGATATATCACAAGCTTTAATCAGCTAAGCAGCTGAGCTGAGACTTAGCATAGGGTACAAGGGTGTTCAAGTTTGTTGGAGTTAATGGGATATTAGTTAGAATTGTCTCTGATATGCTTATATACCAATGATAGACTGTAGTTCCCCAACCATAGTGGTAAGTTGATTATAAGATTGTACTTTGCCTTTGCTTCGTGTCTTGTCTGCTGTAGTAAAATCATATGTTCATTGAAAAAGTATTCATATATAACATAAATGAGAAGTAATGAAACAAAGGTATTCTATTAGTTTCTGCAAGTTTGTTTTACGATTTCTTTCATCTACCTGATTCTTTTTGCATGTGAAATTAAACTTTTTCAGGATAGTCCCAAATTTGGCAATCAGTAGGATATTGTCAAGAGAAAACAACAAAGTCCGCATTCTTCAGGTACTAGCAGTCTTTCCATTAACTGTAAACTGACCATACTTTTTCTACAGTCTTTTTTAATTTTGGGATCAGATTATGTGTCTCATCTCTAAATGTACATTTTGTGGATCTTATTAGTTAATAAAGAGGACAATCTATAGCTCTAGCTGTATAAATAGGCACTCTCTGATCCTTAAAAAATGGTGCTAAAGATATGTCATTGTAATACTCTTAAGTGATCTGAGAGTGCCAATCATTTTAAAAGTCATACACAAGTTAACTTACTTTTCCTGTAATGTGCAGGAAGGATGCAAGGGGTTACTTTATATGGTGCTTCATGCACGTGTTGTCCTAGACTTGTGTGAACAGCTTGAACAGGAGATAAGTTTTGAACAGGTTGAAGGGGACTTTGACTCATTTAGAGGTAAATGGGTTTTTGAGCAGCTAGGAAGTCATCACACACTGTTAAAGTACTCTGTGGAATCGAAAATGCGCAGGGATACTTTTCTTTCTGAAGCCATCATGGAAGAGGTTTGTGTTATTTGTGCAATCATTAACCATCTCTTTCTATATTAACTTTAATAATTTATCCACATTAAACCCAACTTGTAAATACGAAATCAGTCCGCATTCCATGTTTGATCTAAAATTACATGTTGAGCCTTGAAAAGGACAATCTATTGATATCTATTTGTCATATCATGTCATCGTAGGTTATATATGAAGATCTCCCTTCAAATTTATGTACCATACGAGATTACGTAGAAAAGAGGGAGGCGGCACACTCAATGAAAGCATGCGATGAAAGTATATATAGGGAGGAACAAACCGCTTCATCTAGTACAGACCGTGATGATGAAAGTTGTATAACAGTTGATCGGCTTTCTGATACCAATGCTCAAAGTTCATCTAGGCAAAGGCCGAGAGTACCAGGCTTGCAGAGGGATATTGAAGTGTTGAAAAGTGAGCTCCTGAAATTTATTTCAGAGCATGGGCAGGAAGGATTTATGCCCATGAGAAAGCAACTTCGTTTACATGGGAGGGTAGATATCGAGAAAGCAATCACACACATGGGTGGATTCCGGAGGATTGCAACATTGATGAACCTCTCTCTTGCTTATAAACATCGAAAACCAAAGGGCTATTGGGACAACCTTGATAATTTGCAGGAAGAGGTAGGCTGTAATCATAACGTGTGCTAAATCTCTTGTTATAGAAAAAAGGAAAAGAGCTCAAACTCCCTGGTTTAACAGAATTCCATTTTACATACAGATTAATCGATTTCAGAGGAGCTGGGGAATGGACCCTTCATTCATGCCCAGTAGAAAGTCATTTGAGCGTGCAGGTAAGAAATGACCAACAAGATGAAGATTGTTGTATTGTATATACTACTGATTTGTTACTCCTTTTGTTTGATTTCCTTATTCTTATTTTTTTTTTAAATTTCATGTAACTGGACAAGATTTGAACCTAAGACTTACCTCAAACCACCAAGTCACTTTACCCTTGAGACAAGGCCTAGGACTTGATAGAAGGAGATTATGATCTCATATTTGGTTAGATGGCTTACTGTGGCATAGCCATTGCATGTTTGAGAGGGACATAACAGTCCGCAGCTAGCCAGCCCTAGTTTTTCCTTGTCTTTTTGTTTCTGCTACAATTTGTTTAGGAACCTAGGTTGTTTCACCTTACTAAGTAAATACTATTCTTTGTATCTTCCCATAAAACCAATTCTGTTTTCAACATTTTACAGGGCGCTACGACATTGCACGTGCATTAGAAAAGTGGGGAGGCCTTCATGAGGTTTCACGTCTACTGTCGCTCAAGGTGCGGCACCCTAATCGACAGCCGAACCTCGCCAGGGATGTAAAACTTGATTATGTAGTATCAACTGATGTAGAGGGAGAGAAAGTGGCACCATCTAATCCCTATGTATCTCAAGATACACAAAAGTGGATCTCAGAACTAAAACATTTGGATATTAATTGGGTTGAATAGAAAAATCATTTCATTTTTCTGTCTCTCTTGTTCACAAAACCTTTGATTTGTCATTCATCAGATGAAAGAATGTAGATCCTCCAGTATTCAGTGGATGAGTCAACTGAGCATGTTCTTTCTATTCATCCTGGACTTTACCAGTAAAGTTCTAGTTTTACTAGGAGCAGGATATTCATGCATCTGTTGGGTACAAATTCTGCGGAAAGTTGTGGAAAAAAGATGTAACAAATTTGAGGGATGATACATCTAGCTGTCCTTCAAGCAGTTATCTAATTCTAGTTGCTTGGTTGATGGGGAGCTCATCCTCATTAATGTTTAAAAAAAAATTATATAAAGAAGTCTAAATTAAAAGTTCATAATTTCATATTAATTAAAACTACATGTTTTGAAGGAATAATTTTCCTTCTTCTCCCTCATGCTATCAGCTACCTAAGAGAAATACCTTATCAATATAATATTTTAATATAATATATTTAATTTTTTTAATATATATTATTCGTATTCAATAATATGTGATAATACGTGTATTAAACATGAAAAATATGTACGTACATGTTCAATATGAGTATTCTATGTTTGCTTTTTTTTTTTTTTTAAACAATTTATTAAAGACAATTTAAATTTTTTTAAAAAAATAGTAAAACCGCCCGGCATTAGTTTGTCCCTTATAAATTTTAATTTGCTAGTTTCAACATATCCAAAGTAGATATTAATCTTCCACTATATGATATTTTAATGTAATTTTTATAATATATGTTATTCTTATTCAATAATATGTGAGAATTATTTGAAAATAATACGTGTATAACACATTACAAATACGTACGTACTAGTACAGCACGACTATTGTATGTTTGCTTTTTAAAAAACGTGAGACGTGTATAGAACACGAATGCATTATTGAAAAATACGTACGTACGTACATATATATGTGTGTACATATCTAAAAGACTATAGCCGCTCATCTATACTTTTTATTAAAGACAATTTTTAAAACAAAAAAAAAACAATAAATTCGTCGGGATATACTATTTTTAAAAGAAATTAGACAAAAATCGAGTATAGCCGCACGGCTAACCTATTTACTAAAGAATAAAACAGAGCAGTTAATAAAAATTTTAAAAAATGAGTATTGCCGAGCGGCTATACTATTTTTAATATTAAAAAAAAGGAAACCCCACCTATTTGTCGACACATGTCAACACAGTTTTATTTTTTAAATAAATTAAAAACATGGAGTACGCCCGTGCGGCTGTACTATTTTTTTTAAATTAAAAAAAGGACGACCTTCTTTCTCTAATGCGCCACGTGTCACAAAATAAGTACAGCCGGCCGGCTATACTGTTTTGAATAAAAAAATTCGTAGTATAGCCGATCGGCTATACCATTTTTAAAAGAAATTAGACAAAAATTGAGTATAGCCGGGGGGCTATACTATTTACTAAAGAATAAAACAGAGCAGTTAAAAAGAATTGTAAAAAATGAGTCTAGCCGCGCGGCTATACTATTTTTAATATTAAAAAAAGAAACCCCACCCATTTGTCGCCACGTGTCAGCACAGTTTTATTTTTTTAATAAATTAAAAGTGCGGAGTACAGCCGTGCGGCTGTACTATTTTTTATAAAAAAATTAAAAAAAGGATGACCTTCTTTCTCTAATGCTCCACGTGTCACAAAATAAGTATAGCGGCCCGGCTATACTGTTTGGAACAACAAAAATTCGTTGTATAGCCGCCCGGCTATACGTTTTTAAATACATTTAAGAAAAAAAAGAGTAAATCCGCCCGGCTATACTATTTTTAAAAGAAATTAGATAAAAATTGAGTATAGCCGGTCGGCTATACTATTTACTAAAGAATAAAACAGGGCCGTTAAAAAGAATTTTTAAAAAATGAGTATAGCCGTGCGGCTATACTATTTTTAATATTAAAAGAAGGAACCCCACCCATTTGTCGCCACGTGTCAGCACAGTTTTATTTTTTGAATAAATTAAAAAGACGGAGTACAGCCGCACGGCTATACTATGTAAATATAGTATTTAATAAATAAATAAAAGAAAGAAGGACCCTCCAAGTTGCATTAGCTTGTACATTATAGATATTAATTTGCAAGTTTAAACGTATCCAAAGTAGATTTTAATAGGCCACTGTACAATATTTTAATATAATTTTTATAACGTACATTATTCTTATTCAATAATATGTGAGAATTATTTGTATAATACGTGAACTTTGTGTGTCTTAATGAAAATTTTGTAAAACGTATGTGTATTAAGCATTACAAATACGTACAAACATGTACAATACGACTATTGTACGTTTGCTTTAAAAAAAAAGAGATGCGTATAGAACACGAATGTATCATTGGAAACTACATACAGACACACACACATATATATATATATATATATATTACGACTAATTAAAGTAATTCAAAAAGGATAAGATATTACTTAATTACATATATTAAATTAAGGAAGTTGGCCAAAAGAAAAAGTAAAGAAACTAATTTTATATTTTTAAAATTTATACTTTTCAAAAAAAAAAAAAAACACATGAACACTTCTCCCGACAAAATTTGCCGGATTAGGTTTCCCCCGACGAAAATATCTTTGCAGACGAAATTTCATCGGGAGAAGTCTTAATTTTAAAAAATAAGTATAAACTTAGGATGTTTAGGTTAATTAATTTTTAAAAATTTTATTTTTAGTAACTACATAATATATTTGGAGATTTAATTAGTTGAATTAGCAATTATATTTTAATTATTATTTATTTAATGAGTGATTATGATTAAATATTTTAATTAACTTCATGAATTATATTACTTAATGAATAGTAATTCAATTTCTCTTCTTCTTTTTCTCCTTTACTAATCAAAGTAATTAAAAAAGTGAAATACATACCATGCTACTTAAAGGGTGTAGCCTACCTTTTCATAAATAAATAAAAAAAATTTAAAAATAAAACAAAAACTGAGTATAGCCGTGCGGCTATACTATTTTTAATATTAAAAGGCGCCACGTGTCGACTTTTTAAAAACACCGAGTCTAGCCGTGCGGCTGTACTATTTTTTGGTCTTAAAAAAAAAAGGAGCCTCCAGCGATTAGGCGCCACGTGTCCCAAAAAGTATAGCCGCCCGGCTAGACTATTTTTCAAAAAGAAAAATATAGTACAGCCGCACGGCTATACTATGTAAATGTAGTATTTAATAAATAAATTAAAGAAAGAAGGACCCCCCAAGTTGCATTAGCTTGTACTTTATAGATATTAATTTGCTAGTTTAAACATATCCATATTTTTAAAATTTATACTTTTCAAAAAAAAAAAAAAACACATGAACACTTCTCCCGACGAAATTTCGTCGGCAAATATCTATGCCGACAAAATTTGCCGGATTAGGTTTGCCCCGACGAAAATATCTTTGCCGACGCAATTTCGTCGGGAGAGGTCTTAATTTTAAAAAATAAGTATAAACTTAGGATGTTTAGGTTAATTAATTTTTAAACATTTTATTTTTAGTAACTACATAATATATTTGGAGGTTTAATTAGTTGAATTAGCAATTATATTTTAATTATTATTTATTTAATGACAGATTATGATTAAATATTTTAATTAACTTCATGAATTATATTACTTAATGAATAGTAATTCAATTTCTCTTCTTCTTTTTCTCCTTTACTAATCAAAGTAATTAAAAAAGTGAAATACATACCATGCTACTTAAAGGGTGTAGCCTACCTTTTCATAAAAAATAAAAAATTAAAAAAAAATTAAAAAAAAAAAAAAAACAAAAACTGAGTATAGCCGTGCGGCTATACTATTTTTAATATTAAAAGGCGCCACGTGTCGACTTTTTAAAAACACCGAGTCTAGCCGTGCGGCTGTACTATTTTTTGGTCTAAAAAAAAGGAGCCTCCAGCGATTAGGCGCCACGTGTCCCAAAAAGTATAGCCGCCCGGCTAGACTATTTTTCAAAAAGAAAAATATAGTACAGCCGCACGGCTATACTATGTAAATGTAGTATTTAATAAATAAATGAAAGAAAGAAGGACCCCCCAAGTTGCATTAGCTTGTACTTTATAGATATTAATTTGCTAGTTTAAACATATCCATATTTTTAAAATTTATACTTTTCAAAAAAAAAAAAAACACATGAACAATTCTCCCGACGAAATTTCGTCGGCAAAGATCTATGCCGACAAAATTTGCCGGATTAGGTTTGCCCCGACGAAAATATCTCTGCCGACGAAATTTCGTCGGGAGAGGTCTTAATTTTAAAAAATAAGTATAAACTTAGGATGTTTAGGTTAATTAATTTTTAAACATTTTATTTTTAGTAACTACATAATATATTTGGAGATTTAATTAGTTGAATAAGCAATTATATTTTAATTATTATTTATTTAATGACTGATTATGATTAAATATTTTAATTAACTTCATGAATTATATTACTTAATGAATAGTAATTCAATTTCTCTTCTTCTTTTTCTCCTTTACTAATCAAAGTAATTAAAAAAGTGAAATACATCCCATGCTACTTAAAGGGGGTAGCCTACCTTTTCATAAAAAATAAAAAATAAAAAAAAAATTTTAAAAAAAAAAAAAAACAAAAACTGAGTATAGCCGTGCGGCTATACTATTTTTAATATTAAAAGGCGCCACGTGTCGACTTTTTAAAAACACCGAGTCTAGCCGTCCGGCTGTACTATTTTTTGGTCTTAAAAAAAAAAGGAGCCTCCAGCGATTAGGCGCCACGTGTCCCAAAAAGTATAGCCGCCCGGCTAGACTATTTTTCAAAAAGAAAAATATAGTACAGCCGCACGGCTATACTATGTAAATGTAGTATTTAATAAATAAATTAAAGAAAGAAGGACCCCCCAAGTTGCATTAGCTTGTACTTTATAGATATTAATTTGCTAGTTTAAACATATCCATATTTTTAAAATTTATACTTTTCAAAAAAAAAAAAAACACATGAACACTTCTCCCGACGAAATTTCGTCGGCAAATATCTATGCCGACAAAATTTGCCGGATTAGGTTTGCCCCGACGAAAATATCTTTGCCGACGAAATTTCGTCGGGAGAGGTCTTAATTTTAAAAAATAAGTATAAACTTAGGATGTTTAGGTTAATTAATTTTTAAACATTTTATTTTTAGTAACTACATAATATATTTGGAGGTTTAATTAGTTGAATTAGCAATTATATTTTAATTATTATTTATTTAATGACTGATTATGATTAAATATTTTAATTAACTTCATGAATTATATTACTTAATGAATAGTAATTCAATTTCTCTTCTTCTTTTTCTCCTTTACTAATCGAAGTAATTAAAAAAGTGAAATACATACCATGCTACTTAAAGGGTGTAGCCTACCTTTTCATAAAAAATAAAAAATAAAAAAAAAAATTTAAAAAAAAAAAAACAAAAACAAAAACTGAGTATAGCCGTGCGGCTATACTATTTTTAATATTAAAAGGCGCCACGTGTCGACTTTTTAAAAACACCGAGTCTAGCCGTCCGGCTGTACTATTTTTTGGTCTTAAAAAAAAAAGGAGCCTCCAGCGATTAGGCGCCACGTGTCCCAAAAAGTATAGCCGCCCGGCTAGACTATTTTTCAAAAAGAAAAATATAGTACAGCCGCACGGCTATACTATGTAAATGTAGTATTTAATAAATAAATTAAAGAAAGAAGGACCCCCCAAGTTGCATTAGCTTGTACTTTATAGATATTAATTTGCTAGTTTAAACATATCCATATTTTTAAAATTTATACTTTTCAAAAAAAAAAAAAACACATGAACACTTCTCCCGACGAAATTTCGTCGGCAAAGATCTATGCCGACAAAATTTGCCGGATTAGGTTTGCCCCGACGAAAATATCTTTGCCGACGAAATTTCGTCGGGAGAGGTCTTAATTTTAAAAAATAAGTATAAACTTAGGATGTTTAGGTTAATTAATTTTTAAACATTTTATTTTTAGTAACTACATAATATATTTGGAGGTTTAATTAGTTGAATTAGCAATTATATTTTAATTATTATTTATTTAATGACTGATTATGATTAAATATTTTAATTAACTTCATGAATTATATTACTTAATGAATAGTAATTCAATTTCTCTTCTTCTTTTTCTCCTTTACTAATCAAAGTAATTAAAAAAGTGAAATACATACCATGCTACTTAAAGGGTGTAGCCTACCTTTTCATAAAAAATTTAAAAAAAAAAAAAAATTTAAAAAAAAAAATAAAAAAACAAAAACTGAGTATAGCCGTGCGGCTATACTATTTTTAATATTAAAAGGCGCCACGTGTCGACTTTTTAAAAACACCGAGTCTAGCCGTGCGGCTGTACTATTTTTTGGTCTTAAAAAAAAAAGGAGCCTCCAGCGATTAGGCGCCACGTGTCCCAAAAAGTATAGCCGCCCGGCTAGACTATTTTTCAAAAAGAAAAATATAGTACAGCCGCACGGCTATACTATGTAAATGTAGTATTTAATAAATAAATGAAAGAAAGAAGGACCCCCCAAGTTGCATTAGCTTGTACTTTATAGATATTAATTTGCTAGTTTAAACATATCCATATTTTAAAATTTATACTTTCAAAAAA